>NW_025192054.1:0-973 GCF_004010195.1 Chiloscyllium plagiosum
CTTCCCTCATCAATCCTCTTTGTTACTTCCTCAAAAAACTCAATCAGGTTTGTGAGACACAATTTCCCACGCACAAAGCCTAATCAGTCCTTGCCTTTTCAAATACATGTACATCCTGTCCCTCAGGATTCCCTCCAACAACTTGCCCACCACCGAGATCAGGCTCACCGGTCTATAGTTCCCTGGCTTGTCTTTACCACCCTTCTTAAACAGTGGCACCATGTTTGCCAACCTCCGATCTTCCGGCACCTCACCTGTGATTATCGATGATACAAATATCTCAGCAAGAGGCCCAGCAATCACTTCTCTAGCTTCCCACAGAGTTCTCGGGTACACCTGATTAGGTCCTGGGGATTTATTCACCTTTAACTGTTTCAAGACATCCAGCACTTCCTCCTCTGTAATCTGGACATTTTGGAAGATGTCACCATCTAATTCCCTACAGTCCGTATCTTCCATATCCTTTTCCACAGTAAATATTGATGCAAAATACTCATTTAGTATCTCCCCCATTTTCTCTGGCTCCACACAAAGACCGCCTTGCTGATCTTTGAGGGGCCCTATTCTCTCCCTAGTTACCCTTTTGTCCTTAATGCATTTGTAAAAACCCTTTGGATTCTCCTTAATTCTATTTGCCAAAGCTATCTCATTTCCCCGTTTTGCCCTCCTGATTTCCCTCTTAAGTATACTCCTACTTTCTTTATACTCTTCAAGTCCTTCATCAGGAATGAGGCTGGGAACCTCCCGGGTGGGGAGATAAATGGGAGGGTGGGTGGGGCGGGGGAGAATGTAGCTGAGAGTGCAATAGGTGGATGGAGGTGGGGATGAAGGTGATAAGTCGGAGAGAAGGGTGCAGCAGATAGGTGGGAAGGAAGATTGACAGGTAGGACAGCTCATGAGGATAGTGCTGAGCTGGAAGGTTGGAGCTGGGGTAAGGTGGGGGGAGGGGAAATGAGGAAACTGGTAAAGTCCA
>NW_025192054.1:1424-3628 GCF_004010195.1 Chiloscyllium plagiosum
CTCCTCGGATGCTGCCTGACCTGCTGCGCTTTTCCAGCAACACATTTTCAGCTCTGATCTCCAGCATCTGCAGTCCTCACTTTCTCCTAGCAACGTGGAGAGGTATAGTAAGTGTCAATTCAAAGGCCAAAGTAATGTTCTGTGCACCTGAGTTTGAATCTTGCCATCACAGATGGTGGAATTTGAATACAATAAAAGTCTGCAATTAAGTGTCAAATGATAACCAGGAATTGTTGGGGAAAAACCCATCTCGTTTTCAGGGATGGAAGCTGCCATCCTTACCTAGTCTGGCCTACATGTGGCTCCAGACCCACAGTAATGCAGCTGATTCTTAGCTGTGCTCTGGGGAATTAAAGGATGGGTAATACGTGCTGGTCTAGCCAGTGATGCCCTCATTGTGTAAACAAATAGAACAAAAAATACTAAAATAGCTGAGGGAAGGCTGGAGTTTGTTCAGGTGAGGAGGGAGTGAGGAATATAAAACTGCCAGGAAGAGCATCTTTCAACATGTAAAAAGGAAGAGAGAAGTCAAGGTGAATCTCTGAGAAAATGAATCTGGAGAACAAGAAAATAGTAGAGGAGTTAAGCAGACATTTGCATCAATCTTTAAGTGACTTCGAACATCCTTTAATAAGGAAAAATATGGCGGAGGAATTCAGTTTCATCACAAAAGAGGTAGCATTAGACAAACTAATGGGCTAAAGGCAGGTCAGACCCCTGGCCTTGATGGCTTGCATCTTAGGATCCTAAAACAGGCAGCTACAGAGGTAGTGAATAAAGAACAAAGAAAATTTACAGCCCAGGAACAGGCCCTTCGGCCCTCCAAGCCCAAGACGATCCAAATCTACTGTCTAAAGCTGTCGCCCAATTCCTAAGCATCTGTATCCCTCTGCTCCCCACCTACTCATACATCTGTCCAGATGCACCTTAGATGAATCTACCGTGCCTGCCTCTACTACCTCTGCTGGCAACGCATTCCAGGCACCTACCACCCTCTGTGTAAAGTACTTGCTGCATATATACCCCTTGAAATTTTCACATCTCACCTTGAAAGCGTTACCCCTCATTACTGAATCCTTCACCCTGGGAAAAGCTTATCACTATCTACCCTGTCTATACCCTTCATGATTTTGTAGATCTCAATCAGGTCCCCCCTCAATCTCCTTTTTTCTAATGAAAACCATCCTAACCTACTCAACCTCTCTTCATAGCTAGCACCTTCCGTACCAGGCAACATCCTCGTAACCCTTCTCTGTACCCTCTCCAAAGCGTCCACATCCTTTTGGTAATATGGCAACCAGAACTGTACACAGCATTCTAAATGCAGCAGAACCAAAGTCTTGTACAATTTTAACATGACCTGCCAGCTCTTATACTCAATACCCCATCCAATGAAGGCAAGCATACCATATGTTGGTTGCAATTTTCCAAAAGTCATTGGATTCTGAAAATGTGCCAGAGAATTGAAAAACTGTTAATGTTGATACCCCTATTCAAAAATAGATGGAGGCAAAACTTGGGTAACTATAGGCCGATTGGCCTAACATCTACTGTTGGAAAAGTATTGGAATAGATTACTGAGGAAATAATAGCAGAACATCTGGAAAATCATAATCTATTCAAGCAGAGTCAGCATTGCTTTATGAAAGAAACATCACGCCTGACTGAGTTATTAGAGTTTTGAGAGGAAGTCTCATCCAGAGTGGAGAGAGGGGAACTAGATGCATTGCTTTTGATAAGGTTTGAAAAGGGACAGCAGAAAACCTTCTGACTGGAGTTGTTAATCTGGTCCAATCAGTGAGCCCTAGTTGACAGAGAAGAACAAGAACATAAAAAATAAGCACTACCGCACTTAGGTGGTAGTGTGGGGGTTTAAAAAAAAATAGTAATCTTCCTTTGATGTGAAGGGCAGTGTTTGTCACTGGCCACTTGGGTGTTTTCCTATCTTCCTGGTGGTGGAATTTGAATAAAGATTCGTGCACTTTGTGTCCTTCACTGTGTCTCACACCTGCACACACACACCATGGGTGCTGGGGAAAAAATAAGCACTACCCCACTTAGGTGGTAGTGTGGGAGTTTAAAGAAAAAAAAAACAGGAGAGTGAGGGGGTCGTTAGGGCCGAAAAAAAAATAAAAAAAGAAGAAAAAAAAAGGACAAGAACATCAGGTCCATGCAGCGGGCCGTGGAGGGGGTCGTTAGGGCCG
>NW_025192055.1:0-3628 GCF_004010195.1 Chiloscyllium plagiosum
TGATGGGGACAGTGTAGAGGGAGCTGTACTCTGGGTGTTTGGATGGAGTATATAGCTGGTCGAGGTGCCCTGAGTGCTGGTGGAGGGTGTAAGTTGAGGTGCTGCAGACGGGGAGAGTCAGACAGAGTTGGACATTGTCAGCTGCTGGCACTAATCTTTCAGCTTTGTTCCAACACTTTGGAGACTGAGATAGAACACAGAACAGTACAGCACAGGAACAGGCCCTTCGGCCCACCAAGTCTGTGCTGACCATGATGCCATTCTAAACTAATCCCATCTGCCTGCAGACGGTCCTTATCCCTCTATTCACTGCCTGCTCATGTGTCTGTCTAAATGCCTGTTAAACTTTGTTATTATGTCTGCTTTGACCAGCCCCCCTGGCAATGCATCAACTACCTGCTGTGTAAAACCCTTCCCTCAGAGATCTCCTTAAAACTTTCCCCCTCTACACCCATGCCCCTAGTATGTGACATTTCTCGCCCTGGGAAAGAGACTCCAATGATTCATGCCTCTCATCATTTTATGAACTTCTATCAGGTCACACCCCTCAGCCTCCAACACTCTAAAAAAAACAATCCAAGTCTGTCCAACCTCTCCTTATAGCTAATACACTCCAAACCAGGCAATAGCCTAGTAAACCCCTTCTGAATCCTCTCCAAACCTCTACATCCTTCCTATAGTGTGGAGACCAGAACTGCACACAATACTCCAAATGTGGTCTAACTAAAGCCTTGTACAGATGCACCATGATTTGCTAACATTTACACTCAATGCCCCGACCAATGAAGGTAAGCAATGCCACATCCTTCTTTACCACCTTATCCACTTTGATGCCATTTTCAGGGAGCTATGGACTTGTACCGAAGATCTCTCTGTATTTGGGTCCTGCCATTTACTTTATACTTGCATTTGACCTCCCAAAATGTATCACCTCGCACTTGTCCAGATTAAACTCCATCTGCCATTTCTCTGCCCAACATTCCAACTGATCTACATCCTGCTGTATCCTTTGATATCCTTCCTCACTATGTATAGCTCCAACAACTTTGCCATCTGCAGACTCACTAATCAGACCACCTACAATTCCATCCAAATTATTTCGATACATTGCAAACGACAGAGGTCCCAGCACTGATCCTTGAGGGGCACCACTTGTCACAGATCTCCAGTCAGAAAAACACCTCTCCACAAATACCCTCGGGCTTCCGTGACTATCCAACTTATCAACTCACCGTGGATTCCATCTGACTTAACCTTCTGGCCCACCCAACCATGAGAGACCTTATCAAATGCTTTAGTGAAGTCTGCGTACACAACATCATCACCCTCATCAATCATCTTTGTCACTTCCCCAAAAAGCTCCATCAGATTTGAGGCAAGCTCTCCCCTGCACAAAGCAGTGCTGACATTCCTAATAAATCCATTTTTTTCCAAATGTGAGTCAATCTTGTTCCTAGGAGCCTTCTCCACTAATTTCTCTCCCATTGGCCTGTAATTTCCTGGATTATCCCTGACCCTCATCTTAAACAAAGGAACAATACTGGATACTCTCCTGTCTTCTGGGATCTTGGTTGTGGCTAAAGAGGATACAAAGATCTCTGTCAAGGCCCTAGCAATCTCCTCCCTTGCCTCCCTCAATATCCTGGGAGACGTCCCATCAGATCCTGGGGTCTTACTACCTACATGTTTTTCAAGACACTCAACACCACCTCCTTCTGAATATCGACATACCCGAGAATATCACGATACCTCTCCTTAATCTTACCATCATCATGTCCTTCACCTTGGTGAATGCCAATGCAAAGTAATCATTAAGGACCTCACCCATTTCCTCTGGCTCCATGTGTATACTCTCTCCTACCCTTTCCCAAGCTCCCCTCTTGCTCCTAATATACGTATAAAATGCTTTGGGGTTCTCTGTAATCCTATTTGTCAAGGGCATTCATGGCCCCTTGTTGCTGAATTCCTTGTGTAAATTCTTTCCTACTTCCCTTATGTTGGGTGAGGACCTGGTCTGCTTTGGGTTTCCTGAGCCGTGCGTCTGTTTTGTTTCTCTCGCGTAGCCTTTGCTGCTGAGACTCAGTGTGGCTTCTCTCTCTTTGCTGTAGTGAGTAAGATTGTATCGCACCTGCTCGTGGCCGAACCTGAGAAGATTTACGCCTTGCCAGATCCCACTATCCCAGAGACTGACATCAAAGCCCTGACCACACTGTGTGACCTCGCTGACAGGGAGCTGGTCGTGACCATAGGCTGGGCCAAGCACATCCCAGGTAAGGGCAGAGACTGATAGTCAGCCTGGCTGGGGAATGGGCCACAGCACAGAGAGCTGCCTGTCAGCCCATCCTCTGGGGGCCTGTGGTACAGGAAACACTGCACTGGCTCTATTCTGGGCCTACACTGTTCCTGACCAGCTCTTGCTCAAATTGCCAGGCAGCAAACTGAGCTGGATTATTCACTCACTCCAACAGATCCACAGCCTCCTCACTCACTCACTCACCTGGGCACATATTTTATGACCCACCTCTTGGCTTAGGGGGAGGGACACTACCATTGCACCAGAAGTGATTGTCGACTGTGTACGATTGGACCATATAAAGGGAGCTTCACTCTTTTTAAAGCTTTCTTTATAATATTAAACACGGAAATATTGAAAATAGGAGCAGGGGGAGGCCACTCAGCCCATTGAGCTCTGTGTGTGTGTGTGTGTCCTCCCACAATCCGGGTCGGGGTGGATTGGCCACGGGAAATCACCCATGGTGTTTAGGAATGTGCAGGTCAGGGTGGATGAGAGGGACGGGGTAAAGTACTGTGTCTGGGTGAAATGCTGTATGAAGAGTGAGTACAAATGCGATGGAACGAATGGCCTGTTTCTGCACTGGAAGGATTGAATGATCTTGGATTTGTTGAATGTGATTTGCCTTTCATACAGGTCCCCATCAGCCCATTCGGTCTGTGCTGGTTACAAACCAGACCCAGCCGTGAGTGATTGCCCAGGCCTTGACCACAGCCTTGTGTGGAATCCAGGGGGACCGTCCAATCCTTCTGCGATGTGCTCAGGGTTTCTGCTGGCAATAACCCCCAGACTCTCACTAACCCTCTGGGAGTCTGCTCCCTCCAACAACAGGGGTTTCGGGGGGGTGGGGGAAGGAGGAGGGGGAGTGTTAATGGACCCACAAGGGGGAGGGGGGGGTCACCAAGGCCCCTCTGGCCCTCACGGCCTCCTGTTCATCCTGGGCTCCCTTGCCATCTTGCTCCTGCCCAGGTGCATCACCTCACACTGATCTGGTTTGAATCCTGTTTGCTCCGGTTCAGTCCATCTGAGCAGCCGGTCTATACCCTCTGGAATCTAAGGCAATCCACCTCGCTATTTACCAACCCAGCAAACTCTGTACCATCCACGACCTTAGTGAGCACCGCTCCAGCTTGTCTCTCTGGGTCAGTTCCTTGTACAGGACACACACTGGGGAGAAGTGACTCCCCTGGCAGGTTGCACTTCGCTGGGGGGGAACGATCCAGGAACATTGGGGGCCTGAGATGTCAGATCATTGTTACACGTTACCCAGAACCTGCACATTCTCTATTTCTCCATCCCCCCCTCTCTCTCTCCCAGCTCCATCACCCCCTCTCT
>NW_025192056.1:0-1267 GCF_004010195.1 Chiloscyllium plagiosum
CAAAAACTAGCAAACTTAAAAGACCCAGTACATTCCATGGACAAAACCAACATCGCCTACAAAATTCCATGCAAGAACTGCCACAAACACTACATACGACACACAGGAAGAAAGTTAGCCACTAGAATACACGAACACCAGTTAGCCACAAAAAGACACGAGCCTCTCTCCCTCGTAGCCCTACACACGGATGAAAAAAAAAAGCACCATTTCGACTGGGACAATACATCTTTCTAAGCAAAGACGAAACCAGAGAATTCCTAGAGGCCTGGCACTCCAACCACAACTCCATAAACAAATACATAGATATAAATACCCTCTCTCAACCCCTCAGAAAACGAACACGAAATGACATCACCACAAACCCCCAGCAACCCCATCCAGGACAAACATTGAAATAGAAAGCAGGAGACAACAGCTTCGATTCACTTGGAGGTTGCCACTGATGATGTTACCTAGCCAGGTAATGAAACGTCAGGATATCAAACCTACAGTTCAAAGAGCAAACCTACACCTGAAACCTCAACCTGAGCTACAAATCTTCACAAATATTGCAACACGCTCCCTACGTGTTAGGTATGATTCTAACCAGTGGGGAGTTTGCCCCTGATACCCATTGATTCCAGTTTTGTTTACGCCCCTTGATACCACACTTGGTCGAAGGCAGCTTTGTTTTAAAGGGCTGTCACTCTCACCCCACCTCTGGTATTCAGCTCTTTTGTCCATGTTTGAACCACGGTAATGAGGTCAGGAGCTGAGTGGCCCTGGTGGAGCCCAGACTGGCGTCATTGATCAGGTTATTGCTGAGCATGTGCTGCTTGAAAGCACTGAGACCTTCCACCACTTTACTGATGATCGAGAGTAGACTGATGGGGTGGTAACTGGCCGGATTGGATTTGTTCTACTTTTTGTGTATAGGAGATACTTGGGGTAATTTTCCACATAATCGGGGAATTGTCGTTGTTATAAC
Source organism: Chiloscyllium plagiosum (assembly GCF_004010195.1). NCBI lineage: Eukaryota > Metazoa > Chordata > Chondrichthyes > Orectolobiformes > Hemiscylliidae > Chiloscyllium > Chiloscyllium plagiosum. The sequence goes on from NW_025192056.1 coordinate 971, forward strand.
GGTATTAGAACAGCTTGGCGAGGGCCGTGACCAGTTCTGGAGCACAACTTTTCCGTACTATTGCCAGAATGTTGTCAGGGTATGTACTCTCTGGGGTATCCAGTGTCTCCATCTGTATCTGGATATCGCGTGGACTGAAGCAAATTGTCTGATGACTATTTACTGAATTGCTGCGGACCACTGGTGGAGGCTGAGGTGGATCAACCACTCAGCACTTCTGTCTGAAGATTATTGCGAATGCATGAACGTTATCTTTTGCACTGAAGTGCTGGGATCTTCCATTATTAAGGATGGCGA
>NW_025192056.1:1382-3629 GCF_004010195.1 Chiloscyllium plagiosum
GACTTTATCTCCACAATGACTATGCGGTGGTCACTCTTACCCGATATTCTCATGGACAGATACCTCTGCAACTGGCAGATTAGTAAGGCTGTGGTTAAATATGTCTTTTCCCTCTTGTTGTTTCCTTCGCCACCTGCCACAGACCCGAGCCGAGAAGTTATATCCTTTAGGACCCAACCAGCTCAATCAGTAATGCTGCTGCCGAACCACTCTTTTTGTGAACATTGAAATCCCCCACCCAGAGTACATTTTGTGCCTCTTCCACCCTCAATGCTTCCGCCAAGTGTTGGTCAGCTTGGAGGAGTACTGATGCATCAGATGAGAGAGGCTAGTGCATGGTAATCAGCAGGAGGTTTCCTTTCCCATGTGTAAACTCATGCCATGAGACTTTATGGGATACACAGACACTGTTGGGGACACCCAGAGCAATTCCCTTCCAAGTGTATCCCTCTGTGCCACCACTTCTGCTGTGTATATCCTGCTGGTGAGACAGAAGATATCCAGGGAAGATGATTGGGTGTCTGGGATATAGTCATACTCACAGAATCATACCTTAAAGACAATGTCAGTCTGTTGCTTGCCGAGTCTTTTTATTTCTATTCATTGTTTCCTGCCAGCTGTCCCATTCTAGAAGCATGTCCATATATTCGCCCCAATCCTCTAAGATTTGATTTTGCAAATTGGGCTTAGAGCTTTACCAAAATCTTTCTGAAAGTCCACATGCTTTACATCCCTTGCTTCTCTTTCATTTGTCTCCCAATCTGTTTCTCAAACATAGTTCCCACTTCATAAATCTATGTTAGTGTTGTCTATGACCATTACTTTCAGTCCCGATAATTTCTCCCAATCAATTAACTGACAGGTTCTCTTTTCCATGTAATATTTCGTTTTCCAACCAGCCTTGGTTTTCCTGGTATTGTCAGAAAGTTCCGTGAAGACAGAACTGAAGTAGTGGATTCATAGTTCTGCCATTTCCCTGTTTCCCATTCTCCATTCTCTGGTTTCAATCTGGAAGGAACCTGCACTGTTTTTTCATACTTCTCACATTGACATAATTTGTCAAGCTATAGCAGTCCACTCTTAGAACCTTTGTGAACATTATGCTCAGAAACCCATCAGTTCCTGCCTTAAGCTTCTCAATAATTGATCTTTCACACCATACACTCACAGGAGCATAGTCTCTGTACCAACAGAAATACAAAACAAAGCCCTGTATAGCACTTATAACCTAGGCTATGATTAATAAATGCCACACCCAAGGATCAATCCTTAACTAGTCCATTACCCCGTTCAGTTACATTCAGGGATGTATGAAGAAACACCCTCTGAGCTCCCTAGTGTGCTGCCAATCATTGTGTACACCCCATGTCTGGTTCCTCCTTCCAAAGTACAACACCTCATATTTATTAGGATCACATTCCATCTGCCATTGATCTGCCAACTGATCATTCCACTTGTATCTTCCTGTAAAATCAGACCTTCCTCCTCACTGCTAACCACCCGGCCAATCTTTGTGTCAAACAGAAACTTACCTATCACAACTCCCACCCCTCCACCTACATCCCTCCAGATTTTCATCGATAGCATTTATGATTGCTACAAATAATAAAGGACACATCACTGATCCCTATGGTACATCAGGGGACACTGGACTCCAATCACACAAACAGCCTTCTCCCACCACCCTCTGCCTACTCACTAAGACAATTTTCATTGTAACTGCTCCAGTTACCCTTGATATTGTGAGATTTTCCTTTTTTTCAGTTTTTCATGTGGAACTTTGTCAAAGGCCTTGCTGCAAAACTAAATAAGCGACCTCCTCAAACTAATTCAATCAAATCCATTAGATGTGACTTCCCTCTGATAAAGTCATGATGATTATCCCTGATCAAACCTTGCCACTCTCATTCGAGTTCAATTTTCTCCTTCCCTATTTTCTCTAGTAGTTTCCCCAATAGTGATGTAATACTCGCTCGTCTATAGTTACCTGGTCTATCTCTACTACCCTTACTGTGAATTTGGCATCATATTAGCTGTTCTCCAGTCCTCTGGCACCTTCCCTATGATCAGATTCTAATTCAAATTTCCAGTCAGGGTCTTTCTTCCTTTGGGACCTGCAGATTGGTCCCATTTTATACCAGACAAAGCCTCAAACCCCTGCTCGTATTTTACATCAATCCCTTCAAGAGCTTTCCAGTCCATCTTCTTGAATTATGTACCTGCATCGTCCTTCTCCCAAGTAAAACA
>NW_025192057.1:0-3629 GCF_004010195.1 Chiloscyllium plagiosum
GGGTCAGTACTGAGGGAGTGCTGCACTATCAGAGACTCAGTACTGAGGGAGTGCAATACTGTCAGAGGGTCAGTACTGTGGGAGTGCTGCACTGTCAGAGGGTCAGTCCTGAGCGAGTGCTGCACTATCAGAGGGTCAGTATTGAGGGCATGCTGAACTGTCAGAGGGTCAGTACTGAGTGAGTGTCACACTGTCAGAGGGTCAGCACTGAGGGAGTGTCACACTGTCTGAGGGTCAGTACTGAGGTAGTGCCGCACTGTCAGAAGGTCTGTACTGTGGGAGTGTCACACTGTCAGAGGGTCAGTACAGAGGGAGTACCGCACAGTCAGAAGGTAAGTACTGAGTGAGTGTCACACTGTCAGAGGGTCAGTACTGAGGGAGTGCTGAACTGTCAGATAGACAGTGGTGAGGGACTGTTGCACTGTCAGAGGGTGAATACTGAGGGAGTGCCGCATTGTCAGAGGGTCAGTACTGAGGGAGGGCCATACTGTTAGAGGGTCAGTGCTGACGGAGTGCCGCACAGTCAGAGCGTCAGTACTGAGGGAGTGCCGCACTGTCAGAGAGTCAGTACTGATGGAATGATGCACTGTCAGAGGGTCAGTACTGAGGGAGTGCCGCACTGTCAGCGAGTCAGTACTGAGGGATTGTTGCACTGTCAGAGGGTCAGTACTGAGGGAGTGCCGCACTGTCAGAGGGTCAATACTGTGTGAGTGTCATAATTTCAGAGGGTCAGTACTGAGGGAGTGTTGCACTGTCAGAGGGTCAATACTGTGGGAGTGCCACACTGTCAGAAGGTCAGAACTGAGGGAGTGTTGCACTGTCAGAGGGTCAGTACTGAGGGAGTGCCGCAGTGTCAGAGGGTCAGTATTGAGGGAGTGCCGTACTGTCAGAGGGTCAATACTGCGGGAGTGCCACACTGTCAGAAGGTCAGTACTGAGGGAATACTGCACGATCAGAGGGTCAGTACTGAGGGACTGTCATACTTTCAGAGGGTCAGTACTGAGGGAGTGTCTTACTGTCAGAGGGTCAGCATTGAGGGAGTGTCATACTGTCAGAGGGTCAGTACTGAGAGAGTGTCATACTGTCAGAGGTTCAATACTGAGGGAGTGCCGCACTGTCAGAGGGTCAGCACTGAGGGAGTGTTGCAATGTCAGAGGGTCAATACTGTGGGAGTGCCACACTGTCAGAAGGTCAGAACTGAGGTAGTGTTACACTTTTAGAGGGTCAGTACTGAGGGAGTGCCGCACTGTCAGAGGGTCAGTACTAAGGGAGTGCCGCACTGTCAGAGGGTCAGTACTGAGGGAGTGCCGCACTGTCAGAGGGTCAGTACTGAGGGAGGTTCGCACTGTCAGAGGGTCAGTACTGAGGTAGTGCCACACTGTCAGAGGGTAAGTACTGAGGGAGTGCTGCACTGTCTGATGGTCAGTACTGAGGGAGTGCTGCACTGTCAGAGGCTCAGTACTGAGGGAGTGCCGCACTGTCAGAAGGTCAGTACTGAGGGAATACTACTGTCAGAGGGTTACTACTGAAGGAGTGTCGCACTGTCAGAGGGTCAGTACTGAGGGAGTGTTGCACTGTCAGAGGGTCAGTACTGAGGGAGTTCAATACTGTCAGAGGGTCAGTACTGAGAGAGTGCAGCTCTGTCAGAGGCTCAGTACTGAGGGAGTGCCGCACTGTCAGAGGGTCAGTCCTGAGGGTGTGTTGCATTGTCAGAGGGTCAGTACTGAGGGAGGGCCATACTGTCAGAGTGTCAGTGCAGAGGGAGTGCCACACTGTCAGAGGGTCAATACTGCGGGAGTGTCATAATTTCAGAGGGTCAGTACTGAGGGAGTGTTGAACTCTCAGAGGGTCAATACTGTGGGAGTGCCACACTGTCAGAAGGTCAGCACTGAGGGAGTGTCACACTGTCAGAGGGTCAATACTGAGGGAGTGTCATACTGTCAGTGGGTCATTACTGTGGGAGTGCCGCAATGTCAGAGGGTCAGTACTGAGGGAGTACTGCACTATCAGAGGGTCAGTACTGACGGAGTGCCACACTGTCAGAGGGTCAGCACGGAGGGAGTGTCACACTGTCAGAGGGTCAATACTGAGGGAGTGTCATACTGTCAGTGGGTCATTACTGTGGGAGTGCCACACTGTCAGAGGATCAGTACTGAGGGAGTGTCATACTGTCAGAGGTTCAATACTGAGGGAGTGCCGCACTGTCAGAGGGTCAGCACTGAGGGAGTGATGCACTGTCAGAGGGTCAATACTGAAGGAGTGTCATACTGTCAGAGGGTCAGTACTGAGGGAGTGCTGCACTGTCTGAGGGTCAGTACTGAGGGAGTGCTGCACTATCAGAGGCTCAGTACTGAGGGAGTGCAATACTGTCAGAGGGTCAGTACTGAGGTAGTGCCGCACTGTCAAAAGGTCTGTACTGTGGGAGTGTCACACTGTCAGAGGGTCAGAACAGAGGGAGTACCGCACTGTCAGAAGGTAAGTACTGAGGGAGTGTCACACTGTCAGAGGGTCAGTACTGAGGGAGTGCTGCACTGTCAGAGGGTCAGTACTGAGGGAGTTTCGTACCGTCAGAGGGTCAGTACTGAGGGGGTGTTGCAATGTCAGCGAGTCAGTACTGAGGGAGTGCAGCTCTGTCAGCGAGTCAGTACTGAGGGAGTACTGCACTATCAGAGGGTCAGTACTGACGGAGTGCCACACTGTCAGATGGTCAATACTGCGGGAGCGTCATACTGTCAGAGGGTCAGTACTGAGGGAATGTCAGACTTTCAGAGGGTCAGTACTGAGAGAGTGTCATACTGTCAGAGGTTCAATACTGAGGGAGTGCCGCACTGTCAGAGGGTCAGCACTGAGGGAGTGTTTCAATGTCAGAGGGTCAATACTGTGGGAGTGCCACACTGTCAGAAGGTCAGAACTGAGGGAGTGTTGGCACTGCAGAGGGTCAGTACTGAGAGAGTGCCGCACTGTCAGAGGGTCAGTACTGAGGGAGTGCCGCACTGACAGAGGGTCAATACTGTGGGAGTGCCACACTGTCAGAGGGTCAGTTCTGAGGGAGTGTCACTGTGTTAGAGTGTCAGTACTGAGGGAGTGCTGCACTGTTTGAGGCTCAGTACTGAGGGAGTGCCGCAGTGTCAAGAGGGTCAGTACTGAGGGAGTACCACAGAGTCAGAACTGAGCGATTGCCAAAATGTCAGAGGGTCAGTACTGAGGGAGTGCCGCACTGTCAGTGGGTCACTACTGAGGGAGTGCCACACTGTCACAGGGTCAGTGCTCAGGGAGTGCAACAGTGTCAGGAGGGTCAGTACTGAGGGAGTGCCGTTTAGTCAGAACTGAGGGAGTACCGCACTGTCAGGAGGTAAGTACTGAGGGAGTGCCGTATTGTAAGAGGTTCAGTACTGAGGGAGTGTTGCACTGTCAGAGGGTCAGTACTGAGGGCGTGCTGCACTGTCGAGGGTCTGTACGAAGGGAGTGTCACACTGTCAGAGGGTCAGTACTGAGGGAGTGTTGCACTGTCAGAGGGTCAGTCCTGAGGGAGTGAAATACTGTCAGAGGGTCAGTACTGAGAGAGTGCAGCTCTGTCAGAGGGTCAGTACTGAAGAAGTGCCATACTGTCAGAGGGTCAGTGCTGAGGG
>NW_025192058.1:0-3629 GCF_004010195.1 Chiloscyllium plagiosum
AAACAATACTCAGTTAACATCTTTCCAACAGCACAAAAGCTAGTATGGCACCGGTTAAAAGAGAACACAGCTCCCTCCACCCTTTGTCTTGAAACTTTCTGCATGTGGATAGAAAATCGAATTGATCTAGTATAACTATCGCCTCTTGCAATCCTATAAAACTCACACAGGGTTATTGAATTAGCGACATTGTGCTGACTGAATGCTTCCTCCACACTTCTCCAACCACCATTTCCTGAATACATTTAGTACAATTGCAGTATAGAGTAACTGAAATGGCATAAACGTCTGCTGAACATTTTTCCTAACTGATACAAGATATATCAGCTTCCAGTGAGGCAAAATAAACCGAGAAATGTGTTACATTCTGTGATCCCTGCCTTACATCAGTTCCTTAAATTTCGTTCCCCATTTCCTATCACCTCTAAATGGTCTCCAAGCGCAATTCCAACCCAGGCAGGCTGTCCTCAGACATAAGCATCATGGGCATCAGGTGAGGGAAAGGGAATAGGCAGTCAGTGCAGCGATCCCCTGTGGCCGTTCCATTCAATAGTAAGTATACCACTTTGGATACTGTTGGGGGGGGGGGGCGAGGGGTAGATGGGACCTAACAGGGGAACGCCACAGCTGTCAGGACTCTGGCACTGAGCCTGGAACTGGGGCTCAGCAGGGAAGAGAGGAGAATAGGAGAGCGATAACAGTTGGAGGTTCAATTGTTAGATGAATAGACAGGAGATTCTATGGTCACAAGCGAGGCCCCTGGATTGTATATTGCCTCCCAGGTGCCAAGTTCAGGCATGTCTCGAATCAAATCTACAGGGCTCATAAGGGGGAGGGAGAGCGGTGAGCAGCCAGGCATCATGATACCCATTGGTTCCAATGACATAGCTAGGGAAAGGGATAAGGACCTGAAAAGTGAATAAAGGGAGTTTGATTGGAATCTGAAAGGCAGGTCAGCAGAGTAGTATTCTCAGGATTGCTACAGTTGTCATGGGCTAGAGAGGCTAGTGAGGACAGAGAGCAAGTGCAGCTGAGCATGTGGCTGCAGAACTGTTGGAGGATGGAAGGCTACAGATGTGTGGATCATTGGGACAACTTCTCAGGAAGTTGGGACCTATACAAGGAAGATGGATTGCACCGAACTGGAGGCGTACCAATATCCTGGATGGGATGTTTGTTCGAGTCGCTCGGGAAGGTTTAAACTATTTTGGCATGAGGGTGAGAAACGGAGCTGCGGATAAGAGGGCGGGGTAGCTGGTGAACAGGCAGATACACATGCTAAATTGCCCACAGTGTTAGGTGCATTAGTCAGAGGGAAATGGGTCTGGGTGGGTTACTCTTCAGAGTCGGTGTGGACTAGTTGGGTCAAAGGGCCTGTTACCACACTATAGGGAATCTAATCTAAACTTGGACCTCTGTTCTTTTGTCATTTTTTTTTATAAAAGAATGACTTGGATGAGGAAATGGAAGGGCGGGTTAGTAGATTTGCTGATGACACGAAGGTTGGTGGAGTGGTGGATAGTATGGAGGACTGTTGGAGGTTGCAACGAGGCATTAGAAGATTGCAGAACTGGGCCGAGAAATGGCAGATGGAGTTCAACCAGGAAAAGTGTGAAGTGATTCATTTCAGAAGGTCGAATGTGAATGCTGAATATTGGGATAAAGGTAGTATTCTTGGCATTGTGGAGGATCCGAGGATTTCGGAGTGGCACCGTGACACAGTGGTTAGCACTGTTGCCTCACAGCACCAGAGACCCGGATTCAATTCCCGCCTCAGACAGCTGTCTGCGTGGAATTTGCACATTCTCCCCATGTTTGTGTGGGTTTCTTTCGGGTGCTCAAGTTTCCTTCCACGGTCCAAAAATGTGCAGGTTAGATGAATTGGCCATGCTAAATTGCCCGTAGCGTTAGGTGTAGGGGAATAGGTCTGGTTGGGTTACTCTTCAGAGGGTCGGTGTGGACTTGGTGGGCCGAAGGGCCTGTTTCCACATGTACGTAATCTAAAAAAAAGTTCATGGAATCCTCAAAACTGCCATGCAAGTTGATAGTTATGAATGTGTATAGTCTGTTAGTTTTCATTCGCAGGGAGATAGGTTTTATAGAGCTGCAGCATAGCTGCGAGGCTATGCTGCAGTTCTATAAAACCCTGGTTAGACCACACTTGGAATATTGTGTTCAGTTCTGGACGCCTCATTTTATGAAGAATGTGGAAGCTTTAGAGACGTTGTGGATGAGTTTTACCAGGACTAGAGGGTAGGTTTTATGAAGAACTGTTGAGGGAGCTAGGGCTTTTCTCATTACAGCGAGGATGGATGAGAGATGGTTTGTTCAGGATGATGAGAGGCATAGATAGAGTGGATAGCTGGAGACTTGTTTCCAGGATTTGGCTATCACTAGGGAGCATACTTTTAAGGTTTTATGGAAGAAGGTTGAGGGCAGATTTCTGAGATATGTTCTTTACTCAGAGAGTGGTGGATGCGTGGAATGCAATTCCAGTGGTGTTAGCAGAGTCAGATAAATTAGGGACATCTAAGCGACTCTTATATCAGCACATGGATGATAGTACAATGAAGGGTATGCACGTTAGTTTGATCTCAGATTAGGATAAAAGGCCAACACAACATCGAGGGCCAAACGGCCTGTCGTGTGCTGTATGTTCGAATCATTCTAAAGAGAAACAAGACACAGAAGTATAGAATTAATTATTGGTGTGGCATTTTTTATTGCTGGATGCTGACCATGGCAGAATCAGTGCAGTTTTACATTACAAAATCAAAATAATTCTGTTTCCTCCGACTAAAAGTTTCACCATGGAGAGCTCAGCTAGATGAAAACCTGTTCATGCTGCACTTTGCAGCATGGTAACTTGCAGATGCATTGGAGACTTCTGGAATGCTTATCTCCAAAGTAACATTCTTCATCACGGCACAATCCCAACCCAAGATAATTACAGACTTCTGCAACCAAAACCACACAATAAATTATTTGTTAATTTTGGATCCTTTAATGAAAGTAGACATAATATACGAGGTTCATTCACTTAGTCTGAGACTACAATGCATTGATGTATTAACCTGTTCCTTCTATATCTACAGTCAGGTCAGAAGTCACACAAAACTAGGTTATAGTCATGCAGATGCATTTGAATTTGCAAGCTTTCTCAGCGCTAGCCCTTCATCCGGTTTTTACATCCTCACAGATCTACCAGCGCACAAATCTTCAGATTCACTCTTTGCCCTCCTTTTTGACAGGATCCCACTGCACTCTGGTTCTGAGACTAGTGACAATGCAAAGTCACTTCTGTCCAGCATGCCAGTTTCCAGAAGTCTATCACGTGTTTCACGGGTCATGGAGAAGTGTCACTAATTTATTGAAAGGTCTGAGATTCCTGAATACAGAAAATGATTTTTTTTTAATTTCAGGATGCTAGGTTATGTCCTTTTCACGCGGTGTCGGAGAGTGATTCGCAAAAAAAAAAAATTATTCAGTTTCCTCCTGAAGAAAACAGACAGCAATTACCATGCCACAGTTTATACCATTCTCGTCTCGAAACAATGCCAATTTAAATATCACTACTTAACATTCAAAGCATAAACATTTTTCATGATGCCCCATTAAGAGCAACAACA
>NW_025192059.1:0-3629 GCF_004010195.1 Chiloscyllium plagiosum
ACATTAACAGTTTGTTTCTTTTTCAAAACATCTGCAAGCTTACTCTTGTCCTCTTTTTCTCTTTCTTAATCAATGCCCTTTATCTCATCGTTTGCTGAATGTTAAATTGTGGCAAAAGCGAGGACTGCAGCTGGTGGAGATCAGAGCCAAGATTAGAGTGGTGCTGCAATAGCACAGCTGGTCAGGCAGCATCCGAGGAGCAGGAAAAGCCCTTCATCACGAATTAGGCTGGAGCCTCCAGGGTGGAGAGATAAATGGGAGTGAGGTGGGGCTGGGCAGAGGGTAGCTAAGAGTGTAATAGGCAGATGGAGGTGGGGATGAAGGTGATAAGTCAGAGAGGAGGGTGGAGCAGGCAGATGTGAAGGAAGATTGGCAGGTAGGACAAGTCATGAGGGTGATGCTGAGCTGGCAGGTTGGAACTGGTGTAAGGTGGGGGGGAGGGGAAATGAGGAAACTGGTGAAGTCTATGATGTTGATTTTATCCTTCCTGCGAATTGTCCTGCTGGGATGCCAACCTTGAAGAAGTTCTCCTCTTCTCTCTACACAGATCTCAGTGAGTTTATCTCACTGCAACAGCCAGGTCATCTCTTCTGCCTTGAATTCTAAATTGTTCCCAGGCTTTATGTTTATCTGTTTATTTTCTTCCCAATTTGTATGCCTATTCTTGGGATAAAATATCATCTCACAGAACCCTAAAGTTCTGTTAAGTTTACAAAAGTAATACTAAAGCTTTGTAAATTGTAAAACTTTCCAAACTCGGGGCAGCCTCCATCTGAAAAGTTAAATGCAGTTGATGTAGCGAGACATCAGCTTGATCGAGGGCAAGTTTCTCTCGAAGCCACATACCATAATAACTTGGAAATATATCCCATTTCCTTCACTGTCGCTTGATCAAGACTCTGTAATTGCCAGTTCATGGCATTGTGGGCAGCACATGGACACACCTGTTCCAGAAGGTGGCTCACCATTGCCTGCTCAAAGAGGAATAAATGCTAGGCTCAGCCAGCGACGTCCACGTCCCCAGCGTGAATAACCAAAAACATCTGGGGTTTCTCATTGTGGCATACAATATATTACAAGGTTTCTGTCTGCAGCATACCTGACACGAACATCTGTTGTCCACAATACACTCAATCGAGGCCCAGAGACGTTATAGCACACCCCTGCTCCAGGTTTGATTTTTGCACACGCCTCCTGAACCAGAAACAGGGACTAACATTGTGATGCAAGACTCTCTCCAACATTTACATTCTGCCTTAGTAAGAGCGTCCCACTTAATTCATTTGTGTTACTATTTTCCACTTATGTTACTTTCTTAAAGGGATTAATATTTGTACATGAGGGTCGGCAGGATGCAATACCACAGTTAACATTCGATCAGACGTTGAATGGTGGGAACAGAAGATGGGCCGAGTGGCCGCCAGCTTCCCAGCCCCCTGATGAGATTGTGAGAGAGCCGGAGGGAGGAGTTATTAACATGACCCGGGGATGAGCTCCATTGGAGCTTCAAAAAGGGACAATGTCCCAGCTTGAAACCTTCTCTGCTCTTTCCCCCACAGCCCCAGTTCCTTTGCTCAAACTGGGAAAAAAGCGAATTGGGGGAAATGACCAATTGATGTTTATTTCTGGGAATCATTGGGAAAGCGGCGCATGCGTCCCTTCCCCAAAGCTGCGTGTGCCTGGGACACAGAGGTGGGCTCCGAGACCGGGATTGATTCGGGGTGAGTTCAGGGAGAACCGGGGGCTGTTTGTAAGAGGCCGAGCAGAGCAGGAACTGGTCCCGGAACTTGGAGTGAGCGGGCTGGGGGGAAGAGAGAGGCCTTTCTCGGGCTGTGTGTGGGCCTGCTGAGGGAGACAGAGCGGGAAGAAGCTGCTGTGGGACATTCTTGGGGTTTGTAATCCCCTAAACACCGATGGGAATTGATTGTTTGGCTTCTGTTTCACGCTGTTTGTTGCGAATAAACATTGAATTGTTGGGAAATAAAGGGCAGTGATCTAAATGCGATAAAAGTGCCCGTTGTTCTTCCTTTAACGGCTCGTGTATTTTTTGGGGAGCTGAATATTGAACAGTGTAACCATTCTATTTTTGAGGCTGTGCATATGTTGGTTAGTTTTCTTTCATCTGAGTAAATTATTTCAAAATTTCGCTTACAGAAAAAGACTGGGAGGAGCTCAGTGTTGCTTTGTAACCAGACCTTGTTCTGTTTAAAAACAGAAGTATCATGATCATGACCTAAATGTTACGTTGATCAGTTGATGTCTTTCGACTCAAATTATGATACCTCTCTTTTCTTCCTCCAGGCAAACGTGTGATGGACCAAGATAATGTAATATTTCCTCAGTACAAAGCCAAATATGACCATCTGTTTCTGCGAACCAGCAGGTATGTTACAGTTGTCAGATTGGAAAACATCCTTTCCACAGTCGTAGTGGATTGTGTCAGATACACATGGAGCTCAATTTCCAGAAGTATGCATTCAATCCAAGAGTCAGACACAACTGATGAAATATTTTTAAAATTTCTCTTTATACTCGATGCACAAAAGTTCAGTTCCAATTAATTCCATTATGCATGGCTAATTAGCATTTGCAACTTCAGAAGAGGGATAGACTGTATCCTCATACGAAATATACATTCAGGAATTACATTGATCCATATGTTATAAAAGCAATTTTAAAGTTACAATCAAGGTGAACAAACAAGTCATGCTGTTACATTGTTACAACAGGAATTTATGAAGAAGATAATGAGTGCAGATGCAGAAGGAAACTTTGAATTTTTCATTAACTGAGAAAGTCAAAATTACCGTTTTCATAAATCATTGTCCTGGAAAAGACACAACAGTTAAACTATATAAATTCCAAATGAACCTCTGGGCGAAAGCTTGATGTTGAGAGAGTGCTCATCACGTGTGTACACACCCACAACCACCATCTCCATCCCATCCCCAAAAGCGTGCTTGCATGTGCACAGACACAATTCTATCTCACACAGAGCTACTGACTGTTTTACAATAGTTGCACATTTGAACACCATCCTGAAATACATATTACAACATCTAACAGTAATGAAGATCCATATACACCGCAACTAGCACAAAACATTTCACCAAACTGAATTCTAATCTCAGATCTCAAGTCAAAGAGATTAACAGCACGAAATACGTCTATTCAAATTATTAAGTCTGCAGTGATCAAAAACAGTCTATAATAACACAGTTGATTGAAAGGGATTAGAACTGTTAACTCAATGAGTATTCCATTTCCATAGATTTTTCATGGCAGCAGAGAAGTTGTCATTCCCACCTGTATCATAACACCATTCTCCATTTCATCATTTTGTAGGAGATCTTTTTCAGTCCAGGAAGAAAGTCTTTCTTATTCTGTATGTCTTTCAAAATTTGTTTCATTAAATCTAGGAAGAACCCTGCATTTATCTTGACTATCCCTTCATTAAACTATATAAAAAAACAAGGAATCAGAATATAGTTTTGTCAAGGAGTCAATGGAATCAGATCATTACTATTTAAAGCAGTGCAGAAAGAAAGGAAAATTGATACGTTTGTCAAGCAGCTCCTTTATTTTAACCAACAAGAATTGATTGTTCATTAAATTGAATTTGACTGTTT
>NW_025192060.1:0-3629 GCF_004010195.1 Chiloscyllium plagiosum
ACTGAAGTAGGAACTGTTGTGCATGGTCACCACTGAACACTGCAAAATCCATACATTTATTTATATGTTTTGGGTGAGGGGACTTTTCATCAACAGCTCTGTTAATAGGAGCCTGTAGATAAAAATGAGGAACAGAGATTTGCTCTAACACCTCATTATGAGAGATGTACTGGTGCAGTTTCATAAGAAATCGAGTTGAGTTTGGGAAGGAACATGGTCACACATGGTCAGTAGCTACCAACCAAAGACTGAATGATCCAGAAAACTAAATGGAGACCTTGAAACTCGTTCCAGTTACAGGCACTTTGTGAAATATTGGTCATTACAGTAAGACAGGCTAGAAAGTTGGCAACAATTGCCTGTTGTGATGGTTGTGTTAACACACATCTGATACAGTCTCCAAAACTTCACCTTACCTCTCATGTGAGCACCCTGGGAGTTCCCTTCCACTGCAAGTGGAGCCAGTTGGATTGAATGCCCTACAGGAGAGAGATAAGTCAAAGATAAAATGGACAGACAGCAAAGACAGTGCCAGATAAAAACATGGTGGCACGGTGGCTCAATGGTTAGCACTGCTGCCTCACAGCACCAGGGACCCGGGTTCAATTCCTGCCTCGGGCAACTGCCTGTGTGGAGTTTGCACATTCTCCCAGTGTCTGCGTGGGTTTCCTCCGGGTGCTCCGGTTTCTACCCACAGTCCAAAGATGTGCAGGTTAGGTGAAGTGGCCATGCTAAATTGCCCATAGTGTTAGGTGCATTAGTCAGGGGTTGAATATAGGGAATGGGTTTGGGTGGGTTGCTCTTCGGAGAGTCGGTGTGGACTTGTTGGGCTGAAGGGCCTGTTTCCACACTGTATGGAACCTAATCTAATCATAATAAGACACATCCTGATGAAAGGGACTGTAGCTTTTAAGATCAGACATAGCAAGGGACACTGAGAATGATCGCTCTACAAAGACTATTAACCTTTACCTGGTTAAGTCCTTTAAATGTAGGTTTCTGTTTAATACAACAACAAACTCCTCTTTCTGCCTTCTCATCCCAGACATAATCAAACCCAATCCTATTCCTTAGCTCACATGGCTGCTGGCCACCCCAAATCCAGGCCTCACTTTGTCCTTTCCCCATGACACAGACTTAACCACACACTAACCACACAGAGCTGTACAACATAGGAGGCCATTTGGCCCACCTTGCCCATGCCAGCTCTTCCAAAGAACTTTCTAATTATTCTCATTCCTCTGACAATTCAATCATGGTGATAGACATACAAATGGATTGACAGACACTTACGTGTGGAATTCCTTTTGGATGGAATCTGTAAAAGAATGGGAAGTAGATGGTCAGTGCACTTATTAGTTTGGATGCTCCTAGAGCAAATGCCAGATTTTGGAATTCTCCCTCCCCCAACTTCTCAGGGATTCCTGGTGAAGATTGCTCTGTTTGGTTGAGGAAAGTTCCTGACGGCGAGTGAGTGGAGCAAAGTATGAAACCCATACTTCCCAATGGACACTGCCTTCTCTGGCGGGTCACCCTGGGAATGGCCCTCTCCTGGTAGGCCACTCTGAAAATTCTCTGTCTCTCTCTCTCTCGCTCTGTCCCTGTCTCTTTCTCTGTCCCTGTCTCTCTTTGTCATGAAGCTATGATCCTGGATGTTGGGCCCAAAATCTGTCCCACCCCGGAAACAATCACCTTACCAGAAATAGAATCACCGACTTACTGTGCTCAGTCTTGACTTGTTTAACACAAATTTGCAGCTTGCTTCAGGACTTGGTACTTGTACCACTAATCCCCCCTGCCCTCACTGAGCTCACTTCACAGCCTCAAAACCTCTGCCCCAACCTTGGCGGACCCCTCCCTGAGTTACCACTGCCCGTGATTGGCTGTCATGCCCTCTCTTGCCCAAAAAGCGACGGTCAGATGCTTACAGTTGGATTGGAAGAAAGGACGATATTTCCGACGGAAGCCCGCAGCTGCTCCACCGATGTGGCTGGGTCAGGGGCCCAATCTCTCACCGTCACCGGCTTGATCTCCACGTGGAACTTTCGGGGTTCATCATCATCGAAGTCTGAGTCGCTGGAGGAGCAGGGCTGGGTCTCCCTCTCATGTTCGGAAAAGTCAAGGAATTCCCACCAGAACTGGGCAACTCCAGGGTGGGTCAGTTAAAACACACGGGGGTGCACCAACATCACCAACCCCCTGCCACCTTCGCACTCCTCTTTCACTGTTTCTTTTGTTATTCTCTTCCCATGTCCCCATTTCTTGGCCTCACTCCCAGCAGTGAACATTAGCTCTTGTTAAAGTCAAACTCAGTCTCTATTGGCCACTTTTTAACTCTCGAAATCAACCTTTCAATGTTTTCCTTAAAAACCTCAAAATTAGGGGACTTTCTGGCTGCCATCCAATTTGAAGATGCAAGACATGTCTGTTTGTGGGGTGGGGAAGTTGGCAGTGAAGGGTTGGGTGGGTTGGGGGGAGGTGGCAGTGAAGGTTTCCGGTCATGGGCCCAGGTATCACCGCACCGGTGACTGCATTTTTCCATTTCTGGACTGACCATCATGGGCTCGCAGCCTCCATGTTGCCTTATTACCTCATGGTTACCGTACACTCGAGATAATCTCTTCAATCTTGCCAACATTGCCCTGTGGCAAGTTCAGCCCGGATTCTGTCAGCAACCTGGTGGTGAGGGCTGAAGGCTCAGGGTTCAAGCCCCCACTTTATACACAAGGACAAACTCTAGGCAGACACTCTGGTGCGGGGCTGAGGGAGTGCTGCTGCACTACCAGAGGTGCCTTCCTCTATACGAGATACTGAATGCAGGCTCGGTCAGTATGGTGGCTGGATGGCCAGTTTGTGATGCAGCGTAACACCAACAGTTCAATTCCCCACCAGCTAAGGTTACCATGAAAGACTCCCTTTCTCAACCTTTCCCCACACCTGAGGCATGGTGACCCTCAGGTTGAACCAATATCAGTCATCTCTCTGTAATATGGCCCTATGGCACTCTCAGACTTTGGAGAATTTAGCATTTACTGATACCACTAAAAAACATGTCATTGGCGGAAAAACACTTTGGGATATCCCAAGACTATGCAGGGTGCTATATAAATTCAAGACACTCTTGCTTCCTTTCAAGCACCAAGCAAATTGGCCAATCTCCCTAAGTGCTAGTTTCAACCCTTAACCAGAAACCAAGCTGTACACCTTTCTCTTCCCCTGTCAGATGTTGACTGGAAATCAGTAACACGAGGAGCTAGGGCGTGGATTTTGGAAGAGTTTTCCCATGGAACTTTATGTTGCAATGGAACAGCTAACCCGGAAAAAGGCACACAGAGGCAAGGATATCATTCCGGACAATGTCAGGTCTGATGGTGTAACCTTCTTCATCCACCTCGGGAGAATTCTGTAAGACAATACATTTGCAAATGTACCTGCAACTACAGGAGAAGAAAATATGTTTTCTCTGAGGGCAATTGATTTTTTGATGTCTCTTCCCCAGGCAGCAGTGGTGGCTGGGTCAGTACGAGTTCGGAGTGTGATGGAATACTCCCCACTTGCCTAAATGGGGGCAACCCCAACGACATGAGAAGCTTGACCCGAAGAAGGGCTCATGCCCGAAACGTCGATTC
>NW_025192061.1:0-3629 GCF_004010195.1 Chiloscyllium plagiosum
CTGTGTCTCTATATCTCTTTGCTGATCTCCATCTCTGTCTCTCTCCTCTCTCTAACGCTTCTTCTGTTTCTCCCTCCTTCACTCTCTCCACGTCTCTAATCCCTTCCCCCTGCTCCCCCTCTCTCTTTCTCCCCCTTAGCCGTCCTCTCCCAATCTCTTTGTGCTGTGGAATTGGGAAAGTGAAAGATACTGCAGGGAACATGAGATGAAGCAGGAAACAGACCCTCGATATTTCCCATTTTATTTAAAATGTTCTATTCAGAAAAAAAACCCGACATGATCAGGATCTCACCAGGACTCAGAGGCACATATTCAAGTCTGGAAGCAGGTGCCACAGTTTGACGTTGGAGGATGGAGGCGCTGGGAAGGCCAGGGAAGTCCCAAATCTTCCACCTCAGGCCTGTGTCAGTAGGCCTCAGGCCCATGCGATTTGGAAACGAGGTGGGGAGGGGGGGTGGAGGTGGGTGAGGGAGACATCCAACCAGATGCGCAAATTAGTGACCACCTCCTACACCCGACGCCCATGATCCAGTTGGGTGGGGGGGAAGGAGGCAATTAAAAAAAAATAAGCCAATGACCACGTCCTCATGACCCAGCTCACCCCCTGAAGTTGCAGTTGGAGCCGTGACGCATGTCTGACCTCTGGAAGGGGAGGACGAGGGGCGCCCAGTTTGGCACCCGGCCCCAGGGCGGGGTTTGGAAGGGAGCCCATGGTTGGGGGTGGGATGGGGAGGTAGAGGGGAAACGCTGCGTTACCTGGAGGGAGGTGGGGCGGGTTTGGATGGGATTGGCGTCCATCGATGGCCGCCCCCAAGGAGTGAGCAAAAGAGAGAGAGAGAGAGAGAAAACAGGTCCCCTCCTCAGACCCGGGCTGGATAGGGGGTTTACGAGGGAACGTAGGGGGGACTGGGGAAGGTGTGCCGGAAATTGGGGGGGGTTTTAACCCTGTCCTTACCAACCGAATGATGTATCCAAAATGTCAACCACTGGGGGAGGCCTCTTCCTCCTGGCTGTGGGTCAGAACAGATTGGCACAGTGGGGGCGTGAGGGGTTGTTACAGTTTAAAGACAAGGGTCTCCCGTCTAAAACAGAACCTTTCTTTCCTCAGAGATCCTGAATTCTTACATTTCTCGCGACACCTTCCCCCTCACCTCACCCCCACCCCCGCAGATGGGTGGAACCTGGGAGGGTGGGTAACTGACCCAGTAAACATTTTTAAGTCAAGAGATATTTGCCTAAGAAGGGGTAAATGGGGATGATGGGAGTGACCGTTTAGTTTCTCAATTCACTCATGAGCATCGCAGTCTGGCCAGCCCGTCCCTAGTTGCCCCCCCCCCCAGCTTGAGAAGTTGACCTGCTGCTGGTCGGCCTGCTGTGGGTTAGACCCACGGTACACATCACAAGTGCCAAACTATGATCATCTCCAATCACAGAGAATCTAACCATCGCCCCCTTGACATTCAACGGCGTTACCGTCACTGAATCCCCTTCCCCCACTATCAACACCCCGGGGGTTACCGTTGACCGGAATCTCATCTGGACTCACCACAGCGGCTCCAAGAGCAGCTCAGAGGCTGGGAATCCTGCAGCGAGTAACTCCCCTCCTGACTCACCCCCCCTCAAAGCCTGTCCCACCATCTACAAGTCAGGAGGGTGAGGGAATACTCCCCACTTGCCCCTGGATGGGGGCAGCTCCAACTACACTCGAGAAGCTCGACACCGTCCAAGGACAAAGCAGCCCCCCCCCCTCGATTGGCACCACATCCCCCCCCCCTCCCCCGACGCTCAGTAGCAGCAGGGTGTACCAGCCACAAGACACACTGCAGCAACTCACCCAAAGATCTTCAGGCAGCACCTTCCAAACCCACGGCCACTTCCATCCAGAAGGACAAGGGGCAGCAGGTACAGGGGAACACCACCCCCTGCAAGTTCCCCACTCCCCATCCCGATTTGGGAAATCTATCGGCCGTTCCCTCAGTGTGGCCGGGTCAGAATCCCGGGATTCCCTCCCCCAGGGACATTGTGGGTCTAACCCACAGCACACGGACTGCAGCGATTCAAGATGGCCACTCACCCCCAACCTTCTCAAGGGGGGCAACTAGGGACGGGGGGAATAAATCCTGGGCCCAGCCAACGACCCCAACAGCCCAAAAATGATCAAATTTTTTAAAAAGTGCTCGTCGTCTTAAGTTAGTCAAAAATCCTGATGTGAATTCCCCACGTTCTCGAATTGCTGAGTAAAATCGATAGCGTCTCAGGATTACAGGAGGTCGTAATATTCCTTAACCAAATCCATCAACTCCTGAAAGGTTTTGGTATCTGGTGCCTGGGGGAAAGTTGAGCTCCCAATAACCGAAAAAGCTGCAGGTCCACGAGCAGAATTACTCGGCGCCTTCGGGGAATTACTCCCTCTTTGCCTCGAAAGAAAATATTGCAATGTTTTCCAGCTACTGGGCCCGGTCTCGGAGGGCAGGATCGAACGAGTCAAACTTCCCAAGTAACAGCATGGTGCCAGAAATGCTTAGCCCTCGACTCAAAAGAATTTCGTCAGGGGTGCAGTTTCTTTCTCTTGTCTCCACTGAAGTAACTCCCCAGAGGATGGTAACCAATCATTACTTAGGTACACGCGGAGAAGAGACCCTTGACACTGGTCTGGCTCCCTCAGGGCCAGCTGTCAGAACCGCCTGACACTCCTGTTTCTATCTGTCAGCCAGGACTCTCTGATTGGGCCAGGTTAACCTGGCCCAATCAGGGAACACAGATTCTATGAGGTTTCCCCCCAACCGATCGCTACGTTTGCCCCCTCATCCTTCCTGAGAATTACAGATGCAGACACCAACCCCATGCCCTCTCACCCTCTCCGCTATCCTGCCCCCCCCCCCCAGGGGAAGTCTGAGTTATTCCCCCACCCCCCCACCCCCAACCTTGCCAGACCTCGGGTCAACGGTGAATCCACGGCCATCTTGGCTTGGAGGTCGAAGGTTGCGTTGGGCTGGTAACGTCACTCGTAGGGGAGGGGGGGGGGTGCAGAAGACACGCGGGAACGGCACCCCACTCCCGCAAGATCCCCCTCCGAGCCACTCCCCATCCCGACGTTCCTTCAGTGTCACCGGATCCGAATCCCGGAATTCCCTCCCTCTCGACGCTCTGTGGGGAGTCCCTGCCTGGACTGAGGCAGTTCGAGAAGGCGACTTCTCAAGGGGCAGTTAGGGACGGGTAATAAATGCCGCCCCAGTCAGACAGCATGAGCTAATGGACGATCACGGAGTGTCGTGGAACAAGGCTTCATTCAGAACTCCCCAAATGGGAACAATCCCTGAGAATGGGTGGCGGGGCAGGGGGGGGGGGGGGGGGGGGGGGGGGGGGGGGGGGGGGGGGGGGGGGGGGGGGGGGGGGGGGTAAACGTAATTCCTGTGTTAGCTTCCATCTGCCTCTCGCCAGCGCCACCCAGGCCTGGGCCTAGAGGTTCTGAAAAGCAGGGGCCAGGCCTGTGCATGGCTCAGGGACTGAGTGCCCAGGGCCTGGAGTCGTAACCAGGGGCTGTGAGTCACTCTCTCTGCCCCCGGTGCTGCACACCATCCCCTCCTTCCCACCACTTAGAACATAGAACATAGAACATAGAAGAATAC
>NW_025192062.1:0-3629 GCF_004010195.1 Chiloscyllium plagiosum
GTTTTTACATGCCTGGCCGTATGTCCTAAGTCTGTGGATGAATGACACTCATTTCCCAGCATGTTTACGTATGGCACGCTGCCAGGAACAGTACAACACTTTTCCAGGAATGCATTTCTCTTTAATTGCAAAATCATCCCCTGATCCCCTATTACTTTTGTTCCACTTCTCAAGTATTATGGAGCCACGACATTCTGATACCGCCGCCTCTCTAATACCCCATCCTGAATCTCACTGTATCATATTGTAGCTCTGTATCAGACGTAGGCGGTTTTGCTCCAGGTAACAGCATCAACCCTTCTGCTTCCCACTTCCCCAAATGTCTTGAATATCAGTTGCTGTGTCACCTTTCCAATAAACATTAACATCTGTAACCTCTTGCATCATTAATTGTATTTTAACATTTTCTATGAGTAAGCCCTGCTGTGTGTAATCTAATCTTACTTCAAACTGTACTAAAACATCCCTACCTAACAATTAATTGTCCTCTCTTTCGACGTATCGGGAAAACTACCTCTCTGCCTTCCATTTCGAAGCTTAATGGAACTGTATATCGAGTTAACTCGTGGGCGGCATGGTGGCACAGTGGTTAGTACTGCTGCCTCCCAGCGCCAGAGACCCGGGTTCAATTCCCACCTCAGGCGACTGACTGTGGAGTTTGCACGCTCTCCCCGTGTCTGCGTGGGTTTCCTCCGGGTGCTCCGGTTTCCTCCCACATCACAAAGATGTGCAGGGTCTAAATTGCCCGTAGTGCTAGGCTAGGGGTATGGGTGGGTTTCGCTTCGGCGGGTCGGTGTGGACTTGTTGGGCCGAAGGGCCTGTTTCCACACTGTAATCTAATCTTAACTATGATTTCCCCGAGAACTCCACAGTTTTATTATTTTTTAAAACATGGTAAGGCGAAAGGCATACCACGGTTGCACAGAGGTTTATCTAGCTCCAGTTTCTATCATGACTGGTGTCTGCCGCCCTTCGATATTAACTTGAACGACTGATTATTGATCAGACTAGCATGTTACTACAGGGCAGTGCCCCTCCCGAAAAAGTTTCTCGGAGCATTCTTGGCATGTCTCATACACGTTCCCCTTGGGCCTGTAGGTGTCTGGGAATTGGCTGCCCCACTGTCTAGGCCTACTGTGTGGCAAAGAGCGTCTGGTCCATAAATGGCCTCCTAAGAGGCCCGGTTGATTGCATCCCCAGCACATCATTTCTGGCCTACCTTGAGCCTGATTATTTATCATATTTATTAGTTTCATGCTACTACTTCCCTGTCCTTGGGAACCCCAGTTCTGGTGGCGTTGTTGTTTCGATCTGCCCTGACCTGGATATGCTATATGCGTGAAAGCTTCTCCAAAAATCTCCACTCCTAGCATGGGATTTCGGACCCTGTCCAGCCACCTAATAACCTCCCTCCGCCCCCTTGGC
This sequence comes from Chiloscyllium plagiosum, assembly GCF_004010195.1. Classification (NCBI taxonomy): domain Eukaryota; kingdom Metazoa; phylum Chordata; class Chondrichthyes; order Orectolobiformes; family Hemiscylliidae; genus Chiloscyllium; species Chiloscyllium plagiosum. The sequence continues at coordinate 1,426 of NW_025192062.1, forward strand.
TGGTAAGTGGTTAATGCCAGTGTCGATTACTGCGTCGGTTCTTACTGGCAACAAATTTTTAGTCTTCCTTTTTCTTTATTGTTAAGCTCTTCGAGCTGCATTTGCTCCAGCTTCCTTTGCACCTCCTCCAGCTGTCCAGGCCGTTTATCTTTGTCATTTCAACATACTTCAATTACATGACCTATGCGGTCTCTAAATTCCTGGTGGCTCACTGATAATGTCAATTCCACCACCTCTTCCAGTCTTGACCTGACTTGGGAGGGTGTTACCTTAATGATGGAATTTCGCAACACCGTAGTCAGCAGCTGATTGCTCTCCATGTCTTGCTCTGTTTCCAGACTCCACTTTTTAAAACTTTTTTTTTCCCATTAAGGCAGCCTGGTTTTCATTGCCTCCCATTGGATCCCCTCTCAGAGCCTGGGTGCCCAATTTGGACGGATGGCAGTCTATTATCCCCCATCATGCATTGTGTCTCACTCGATCAAACCCGAAAACATCAATCTTTGGACTGACTGCAGCATTTATGAAACTGGCTCGAACCACTATTTCCTTTAACTTCGGCAGCCCTACTAACGTCACCAGCACTGCTTTCAAGTTTCTTATAGGCAGCCATCGCCCTGTAGTTTCATCTTCAAAAGCCCCGGTCCTCTTTCCCACTCCCTCATATGAACTGCACAGTGCATTCTTCAGCTCTTCCAGGTCCTGAGTTCCTCAAGAAATATATTGTGGGTTTCTTCCACCTTTTATAAGCAGTGGCAGCATCCTTGGCGCTTGTTTCCCTTTACCAGAGCTACAAATCAATGATTCCCCATCAGAATCTGAGTCTGATGACATTTCCAGTTCCTCCCATTCCTTGGCGACTGGGGCCTTTCTCTTTTCTTGTCTATCTTCACTGATTTCCACTTTATCTGCGTCACCTCCACTTCTTCTCTGTTCAGCCTGCCTTCTATATTGCCATTATTCCTCAACTGTTCTTTCTTCCCTCAGACCACACAGTACGTTAAACGCACATTTCTGCTTGCTTTGCTCTTGCTGTGTTGCTTCCATTTGCCCCTGCCGGTCCCTTTTCTCTCTTTCTCTTTATACCCTTTATACATTTTTGTCTAACTCACCTTTCTGTTTGCTTTGCTCTTGTTGTGTTGCTTCCATTTGCCCCTGCCGGTCCCTTTTCTCTCTTTCTCTTTATACCCTCAGTGCATTTTTGTCTTCTTCACTTCTGTCACATTCTAACTGTCCCACTCTTTCTAATGTTCTCTTTTTTACCGGACAATGCTTCAATGGCTCGTCAGTCGAGTAGGGACGGGGTCTACTCGACACATCCACATCTGCGTACAGGGGAAGGTTTGATTCTTTCTTTTCTGTTTCCATTAACCGCACAGCTTGTTCTCTTGCAGCTCGCCGAGTCACCATGTATATCTGATACGCTTCCTTCAGTTTCACGTCCTGTACAGGGGAAGGTTTGATTCTTTCTTTTCTGTTTCCATTAACCGCACAGCTTGTTCTCTTGCAGCTCGCCGAGTCACCATGTATATCTGATATGCTTCCTTCAGTTTCACGTCCTCTTTCCTGAAATGTTTTGTAATTCCTGATCATACTTTTGGTTCCTATTTTAAGGTTTGCCTTTAGTCACAGACTCATAGAGTCAGCGAGATGTACAGCATGGAAACAGACACTTCGGTCCAACCCGTCCATGCCGACCAGATATCCCAACCCAATCTAGTCCCACCTACCAGCCCATATTGCTCCAGACCCATCCTATTCATATACCCATCCAAATGCCTTTTAAATGTTGCAATTGTACCAGCCTCCACCACTTCCTCTGGCAGCTCATTCCATACACGTACCACCCTCTGTATGAAAAAGTTGCCCCTTAGGTCTCTTTTATATCTTTCCCCTCTCACCCTAAACCTATGTCCTCTAGTTCTGATCTCGCCGACCCCAGGGAAAAGACTTTGTCTATTTATCCTATCCATGCCCCTCAGAATGTTGTAAACCTCTATAAGGTCACCCCTCAGCCTCCGACGCTCCAGGGAAAACAGTCCCAACCCGTTCAGCCTCTCCCTGTAGCTCAGAACCTCCAACCCTGGCAACATCCTTGTAAATCTTTTCTGAACCCTTTCAAGTTTCACAACATCTTTCCGATAGGAAGGGGACCAGAATTTCACGCAATTTTCCAACAGTGGCCGAATCAGTGTCCTGTACAG
>NW_025192063.1:0-3629 GCF_004010195.1 Chiloscyllium plagiosum
GCAGTGTCACCTGGAGGCCTGGGGCAGTGTCACCTGGAGGCCTGGGTCAGTATCACCTGTGGGCCCGGGTCAGTGTCACCTGGAGGCCCGGGTCAGTGTCACCTGTGGGCCCGGGTCAGTGTCACCTGTGGGCCTGGGGCAGTGTCGGGTGTGGCCCTGGGCAGTGTCACCTGTGGGCCCGGGGCAGTGTCGGGTGTGGGCCCGGGGCAATGTCGGGTGTGGGCCCGGGGCAGTGTCAGCTGTGGGCCGGGGCTGTGTCACCTGTGGGCCCGAGGCAGTGTCACCTGGAGGCCGAGGACAGTTTTGCCTGAAGGCCCAGGACTGGGTCCGCTTTGGGATTGGAGCCGTGACATCTGTGGGACTGGGGTGATGTTGGCTGTGGGCCGATGGCAGTGACAGCTGTGGGTCTGGGGTAGTGTCGGCTGGGGGCCCGAGGCAGTGTCATCTGTGGACCAGGGCAGAGTCAGCTGTGGGCCTGGTGCGGTGTCGGCTGTTGGCCTGGGGCAGTGTCGGCTGTTGGCACGGGGCACTGTTACCAGGAGGCCCGGGGCAGTGTTGGCCATGGGCCCGGAGCAGTGTCACCTGGAGGCCGAGGGCAGTGTCATCTGAAGGCCCAGGACTGTGTCCGCTGTGGGATTGGGGCTGTGACAGCCATAGGCCCAGGACAGTGTCCGCTGTGGGATTGGGGCCGGGGCAGCTGTAGGCCCAGGGCTGGGTCCGTTGTGGTACCGGGGCCGTGACAGCTGTGAGACCAGGGCTGGGTCCACTGTGGGACCAGGGCCGGGACGGCTGTGGGCCCAGGGCTGGGTCCACTGTGGTACCAGGGCCGGGACGGCTGTGGGCATGGGGCAGTGCCGGCTGTGGGCCCGAGGCAGTGTCACCTGAAGGCTGAGGGCAATGTCGTCAGAAGGCCCAGGACTGGGTCTACTGTGGGACTGGTGCCGTGACAGCTGTGGACCCAGGGCTGGGTCCGCTTTGGGACCACGGCCGTGACAGCTGTAGGCCCAAGGCTGGATCCGCTGTGGGACTGGTGCCAGGACATCTGTGGGCCTGGGGCGATGTCGGCTGTGGGCATGGGGCAGTGTCACCTGGAGGCCGAGGGCAGTGTCGTCTGAAGGCCCAGGACTGGGTCCGCTGTGGGACTGTAGCCATGACAGCTGTGGGCCCAGGGCTGGGTCCACTGTGGGACCTAGGCTGGGACTGCTGTAGGCCCAGGGCTGGGTCGGCTTTGGGACCATCGCCGTGACAGCTGTGGGCCCAGGGATGCGTCCGCTTTGGGACTGGGCCCGTGACAGCTGTGGGCCCAGGGCTGGGGCCGCTTTGGAACCGGGGCAGTGAGAGCTGTGGGCCTGGGGCGGTGTCAGCTGTGGGCCCGGGGAGTGTCACCTGGATGCCCGGGGCAGTGTCACCTGAAGGCCCAGGACTGGGTCCACTGTGGGACCGGGGCTGTGACAGCTGTCGGCCTGGGGCTGGGTCCGCTGTGGGACCAGGGCCGTGACAGCTGTAGGCCCTGGGCTAGGTCCGCTTTGGGACCAGGGCCGTGACAGCAGTAGGCCCAGGGCTGGGTCCGCTGTGGGACCAGGGCCGTGACAGCTGTAGGCCCTGGGCTGGGTCAGCTTTGGGACCGGCTTCATGACAACTGTTGGGCCAGGGCTGGGTCCGCTCTGGGAGCGGGGCTGTGACAGCTGTGGGCCCAGGGCTGGATCCACTGTGGGACCAGGGCCGTGACAGCTGTAGGCCCTGGGCTAGGTCCGCTTTGGGACCAGGGCCGTGACAGCTGTTGGCCCGGGGCCGGGTACGCTTTGGGACCAGGGCCGAGACAGCTGTAGGCCCGGGGCCCGGTCTGCTTTGGGTCCAGGGCCGTGACAGCTGTAGGCCCAGGGCTGGGTCCACTTTGGGACCGGCTTCGTGACAACTGTGGGCCCAGGGCTGGGTCCGCTGTGGGACTGGGGCTGTGACAGCTGTGGCCCAGGGCTGGGTTTGCTGTGGGACTGGGGCCTTGACATCCGTGGGACTGGGTCAGTATCAGCTGTGGGCACAGGACAGTGTCACCTGTAGGCCCAGGACTGAGTCCGATGTGGGACCGGGGCAGCGTCAACAGTAGGGCCGGGGCAGTGTCGGCCGTGGGCCCGGGGCAGTGTTGGTTGTGGGCCCGAGGTAGTGTCACTTGTGGGCCCAAGGTAGTGTCACCTGGAGGCCCAGTGCTTTGTCTGCTGCGGGACCAGGACCATGACAGCTGTCGGCCCAGGGCTGGGTCCACTGTAACACCGGGGCTGTGACAGCTGTGGGCATGGGGCCGTGTCAGCTGTGGGCCCAGGGCCGGGTCCACTGTGGGACCGGGGCTGTGACAGCTGTGGGCCTGGGGCGGCGTCCTCTGTGTGCACGGATCAGTGTCACCTGGAGGCCGAGGGCGTTGTCGCCTGAAGGCCCAGAGCTCGGTCTGCTTTGGGCCATAGGCGATGTCGCCTGTAAGCCCTTGGCTGGGTCCACTGTGAGCCATAGGCAATGTCACCTGAAGGCTCAGGGCTGGGTCTGCTGTGAGCCACAGGCAGTGTTGCCTGAAGGCTCTGGACAGGGTCTGCTGTGGGCCTAGGCAGTATCGCCTTAAGGCCCAGGGCTGGGTCTGCTGTAGGCCATAGGCAATGTCACCTGAAGGCTCCGGACAGGGTCCACTGTGAGCCTAGGCAGTGTCGCCCTGAAGGCCCAGGGCTGGGTCTCTTGTGGGCCGTAGGCAGTGTTGCCTGAAGGCTCTGGACAGGGTCTGCTGTGGGCCATAGGCAGTGTTGCCTTAAGGCCCAGGGCTGGGTCTGCTGTTGGCCTTAGGCAATGTCGCCTGAAGGCCCAGGGCTGGGTCTGCTTTGGGCCGTATTCTGTGTCGCCTGAAGGCTCAGGACTGGGTTCACTGTGGGCCTGGACAGTGACAACTGTGGGCCTGGGGCGGTGTCGGTTGTGGGCCCGGGACATTGTCACCTGTGGGCCCAGGGCAGATTCCGCTTTGGGCCCAGGGTGGTATCGGCCGTGTGCCTGGGGCAGTGTTGGCTGTAGGCCTGGAGCAGTGTGACCTGGAGGCCTGGAGCAAGGTAACCTGAAGGCTCAGGACAGATCTGCTTTGGGCCGTAGGCGGTGTCGCCTGTGGCCCCAGGGCTGGGTCTGCTGTGGCTGGGGCAGTGTCGGCTATGGGCCCGGGCAGTGTCACCTGTATGCCCAGGATGGGTCTGCTGTGGGCCCGCGGCACCATTGGCTATGGGTCTGGAGGCCTGAAGCAGGGTCACCTGAAAGCTCAGGGCAGGGTCTGCTTTGAGCCAGAGGCAGTGTCAGCTGTGGGTCTGGGGCAGTTATGGCTGTGGGCCTGGGGCGGTGTCAGCCATGGGCCTGGGGCGGTGTCAGCTGTGGGCCCAGGGCGGTGTCGGCTGTGGGCCCAGGGCGATGTCAGCTGCTTCCATTTCACTCTGGATCAGTCCCTATGTATTCTGCTTAGAGATGCCCCGGATCCGAACCCAACACCGCCCTGGGCCCACACAAAATACACCGCTCCATGTCCACAGATACACCGCCCCGGGCCCAAACCCAACACTGCCCTGGGCCCACGCACACACTGCTCCAGGCCCACACACACACACACACACAGA
>NW_025192064.1:0-3630 GCF_004010195.1 Chiloscyllium plagiosum
CCCCAAGTGTCCAGTTATCACATTCGGTTTAAAATATTCTAATATTACCTGAATACTGATGTGAAGTTGTCCAAAATTTTGTTTTCTTTGATGTCCCTCTCCCTTCTTTTCAAAAAGTATTTAGGTTTTTGTGGTTCTGTTCGGCGAGCTGGGAATTTGTGTTGCAGACGTTTCGTCCCCTGTCTAGGTGACATCCTCAGTACTTGGGAGCCTCTTGTGAAGCGCTTCTGTGATGTTTCCTCCGGCATTTATAATGATATAAATGCCGGAGGAAACATCACAGAAGCGCTTCACAGGAGGCTCCCAAGTACTGAGGATGTCACCCAGACAGGGGACGAAACGTCTGCAACACAAATTCCCAGCTCGGCGAACAGAACCACAACAACGAGCATCCGAGCTACAAATCTCCTCACAAGGATTGAGTATTTAAGTTGACAGAAGTTACTTTCCAGGCGGCAGGCACCAGATTTTCGAGAGACCAAAGAACGATATTCAGTAATTTTTTTTGAGCACACAACAGTTAGCACACAACTGGGTTAGTTAGGAATTATGTTAGGTGTGCACTGTATGACCCGAAGGCTCTGACCTGATGCTGGATGACAAGATAACTCTTTCACTGTCTCTGTTGCAACCTCCCTGAATACTTCGTGAAGGAACACATCTGATGCAACAACTTACCACACTTCAATTCATTTAGTTGGTGAGTAATTGCTCTTTATTGATTATAATCTCTCACAGTTTCTAATTTCCACCAGTTAACTTGTCCTGTAGTACTTCAAAATACTTTCAGGACCTTCCTCTGTAATTCATTCCCCTCAGCAGTGGGGGAGAGGTGGGGAGGGCAGAGATTGTGTCTGCTAATGAATGAATACATCGGAGCACTACACTCGGTATATGATAGACGTAGCAGACAGTCCTGCTCGGAAACCTCCAGAATAAAAACAGTTCAGTGAAACTGTCACTGTCACTTCACGGCCACTGACAACACAATCATTTCCGTAGTGTGAGGTTACAGGTTATGGTGAAACAGGTGACACAAAGCTGTGATTGCTCCATTTAAGAATCAAACAGGTTGCATTGTTTACACCTGGCATGCGTCTCGTTTTAGACAGACGTAAGTTTGGGACCAAAATATTTGTAACTAGAAGACAGGCCTCACGAGAACTGCAATCTGAAATGTGTAGTTGATGGTTTATTCAGAAACAACACGGAGGCAGAATTGAAAATTGCGGATATTGTGGAGGAGATAGTGGACAGATTTGGTGGCAGAGGCAATATTGAAACATAGATAACTCAGGAAAAAATGGGACTATCATGGTATGAACATTTTTGTTTCTCCTCAGGTGTTTGTTACTGAATGGTGTGAAATCCATGCCATAGGAATGGATTCTGTGATTGAAAGGGAACAGAATAGTTTACATCTCTGCCAACTATAGATAACAGAAATAGCCATGGTGTTCACAATGCTTTATATGATTAATAAATTGATAGCTTTAGACTTACCAGGAACACCAACAATAGCGAGAATAGGGTAGTAACCCGCCTGAATAATTACCAGTACACAGTTTATCCGTAATGTCAAATTTATAGAATCCTGATAAAGGTAGTGAAGATGCCATGGTAAACTCCTGCCAACTTGTCTAACATTCCAGTCTGATGTTTTCAGATTCTGTTCCGTTGTTGAAACATTCCCGTCAAATATTCTCTGATTCTGATCCATTGTGGAAACGTTCCATTCTAATTTTCTTACATTCTAACCCATTGTTGGAATATTCCAGTCTAATGTTCTCAGATTCTGATCTCTCCCTCTGTCTGGAGCTGCTGATCCCAATCGTGTTGAGGATGCTGCTGCCGCCGAGACTGTGGGATAACACATTGAAAGTTGTCGCTAATTAATAGAAGAGTGACACAGGTAGGGTTCCTGGAGACTGACATCAATCACGGTCATTGAACAAACGAAACCTTCCACTGCAGCACTTTTAATTTATCAACATTACCTGTTCGAGGTGGAATGTTGACATCGCCTGCTATTAGCCTAATCAACCATCTCCAGTTGCTCGAACCACGTTATAGGTAAAGGAGAAAGCTGATGCTTTCTCTTCACAGGCTCTATGATTCTGCTGTGTCATCCACATATAATGCTCTATGCAACTACATCCCAAAAAGCCAGTCGAGAGCTTGCTAGTACACGGAGATCTCCTCCACCATAGTGTCTCCCAATATAAACACTGTCTCTGAACACAACTCCCCTGAGCAGTCACCAGAAAGTCGGATTTCTCCCGACTTTCTCATCATTGTTCTAATAAGTTAATATTTTACCTTCAACGCAATGGAAATCAATAATTTCTTTGTAAAGCCGTTATAGTCTTTTGCACAGTTTACATGCAAATAAACTGTCCATTTACAATCAGCTTCTTTGTTGAAACCATGAACTGAAGGTTCAGAGACAGAATATGTGTGTCACTGGTTAAGAGCAAAGGAATGGAAAACAGTGACTATGATGACTCCCAGTCGCCAATTTTCTTTTCGCTTTGACAGACGCAGTAAAGTAAAACACAGAGAAAGAAACGGAATATATTTGGAAAAAGTGATGAAAATTGCAATGTCAATAGAACATGATGATTTGAATGGGGAATGCACTGCGTAATCAATGTGTGCAGGTAGAAATAACAACGGAGGGGAGGTACAGTTAGCAAACACTGAATGCAATGTGCAACATTTGTCAAACATTCTTTGATCTTCAGCTGAGGTGTTACATCCCCCTTCGTTTGGGATAATCCTGAAGAATTTGTTACAACACGGTGTAAACCATCCTGCTTAATTTGAACTAGCAACATATAAAAGTTTTATGTTGGACTGTAATCTGTGAAAATTCGGAAGGATAATAATTATTTAAAGTAAAAATTAAAAACTTTAACTCTGAAAATAGAAAACAGAATAAATAATTAACAACAATTTTGAACGACTTCCTCTAATCTATCTTTCACTTTCATGTCTCCAGTACTGGTCCGTTAAAAAAAAACGATAAAACTTTACAAAACAAGATCTACATATCTCAAAACAAGGCAGCTTTCGGATCTTCTCTAAATTCCTGTCCTATTTATGCTGGGGATTATGCTTCACAGGTTACTGGTTGAGATAGATACCTTTAAAAGAGCTATTTCTTGGGCAATTTCTACATGCTGGTGGCTGAACATTTCACCTCTCAACTGTTCAGTTTTCCCCCATCTTATACTTCTAAAGAATCGAATTATGTCATTGACTTTTAATAAAGTCAAAATACTTAATTCAATCTGGATTGGAGATTTTTTTTATTTTCTTCGGGGTATCACTTCAACTGATTGGCCGAATTCGAATCTATTTTTGACAAGAGGCAAATACCTACTCTAACTGCTAGACCAAAAGGTTCCATTATATCTTTTTTCAGAACATTTTGAGCTGTAAGATAGTTCTGTTGCTTTTTAACTCTCTTAAAGGTATAGTACATCCACATCTTCTTTGCAAAGTTTGCAAGATCATCAAAGGCATGGGTAGGGTGAATGCACACAATCTTTCTTTCCCCAGGGCTGTGGAATCGAGGACTAAAGGGCATTGGTTTAAAGTAAGAGGCGACAGAATAAAAGGGAACCT
>NW_025192065.1:0-1918 GCF_004010195.1 Chiloscyllium plagiosum
CATCATTTTGTTTAACATTTCCCTTCCATCAGGAAACATCCATTGCCCGTCTGCTGTTTTTTTGTAGCCCCTAAATCTTTCAATTCTTTTTCTTCTCTTTATGTAAATATAGGAGCTTCCGGGGATCAGGGACGGTAGGTATTAGGAAATGAATCAGCACTCCTTCTGGGTCTAGGCCTGCTTCCTTAGCCACTTTATCGGCTAATCTATTCCCCCTAACTTCTGGTTCATTTCCTTTCTGATGACCATTTACATGCACTACCGCTATCTCTCGGGGGAGTAATAGGGACTCCAAGACCCGTTTAATCAGCTCCTCATGTGCTAATTCCTTCCCCCGGCTATTGATCACTCCTCTTTCCTGTCATATCTTTCCAAAAGTGTGCACAACACCAAATGCATATTTAGAGTCACTGTATGCTGCTCCCTCTTTATTTTCAAACGCCGTAAAGGCTCATTCCAATGCGAAGAGTTCGCAGGTCTGAGCTGACCACCCATTTGGCAACCTTCCTGCCTCTACCACCCTACCTTTCGTCCCGTCTACAACTGCATACTCATTATGTCTTTTCCCTTCAATCACCCGGGATGATCCGCCTATAAAATGTCAGGCCCCTGCATGAAGTGCAACATCTCTCAGGTCCATGCAGACCTTAGTTTGGTATTCTATAACGTCAATGCAGTTGTGCCCTTGATTCTGAGGAGATTCTCCTTCCCCTTTCCAAAGAAAAGCAGCTGGATTTAAACAATTGTCTGTGACCAACACTATATAATTCTTTTCTATTAATATTGCCTCATATTTCAGAACCTGCGAGTCTGTCAACCATCGCCTAGCCTTTTGGTTTAGGATCGTTCTCACTTGGTGTGGGGTGCTTACTATTCGGGCTCCCCCAAATGTAAGTTTCCTGCTTTCCTCCACCAACAGTGCAGTGGCAGCGACGGCCTGAACACACTCAGGCCATCCCCGGGATACTGGATCCAATAGATTCATAAGATGTGCTACTGGCTGTTTCATTCCTCCCCACCTCTGGGTTAATACTCCCAAAGCCGCTCCCTTATCTATGGTAGCAAAGAGCTGGAAAGATTTATCTAGACAAGGTAAGGCTAACATGGTGCATGATTCAGATCTCTTTTGAATTCTTAAATAGTTCTTTTCCCTCTTCTTCACAACTCAGACACTTTGTTTGCTCCTCTAATAGTTTGAGATATAATTTCTTAGTCTGTTGAGCATAAGAATCAATCCACAATCAATATCCCGTTAAACCCAAAAAAGTACATAATTCCCGTTTAGTCCTGGGCAGCGGAATCCCCACTGTTCCCACTAACCGTTCCAGGCTTATCTTTCGCTTTCCCTCACTAAATGTCCCAAGTATTTCACTTCTCGCTCCACATATTGTATTTTGTTTTTAGATACTCGCAGTCCCTGCTGACCCAGGAAATTCAATTTTTTTTTAGTGGCTTATACAACTCTTTCTCTTCTCTTTCCTGTTTCTAAGAGGTCGGTTACATACTGCAACAGTTCCCTTGGGGCTGTTAAATTTCTTCACTATTTGTCCAAATAAATTCAGAGATTGCGTAAACCCCTGGGGGAGCGCAGTCCACCGGTATTGCTGTTTCCGTCCTGTCTTGGGATCTTCCCATTCAAAGGCAAAAAATTTCCTACTTTCCTCCGCTAAAGGGACAAGCCCAAAAGGCATCCTTTAAATCTCTCACACTAAGCCATTTGTGGTTATGAGGGATCTTACTTAATAACGTATAGGGGTTTGGCACCACTGGGTACCTGACCTGTTCTATTCGATTCAATGTTCTCAAATCCTGCACCAATCGATACTTTCCATCAGATCTCCGCACTGGTAGAATTAGGATATTGTAAGGAGACATACATGGCTCCAACAGTCCATCTCTAGAACCTCAATTTCTAGCT
>NW_025192065.1:2101-3630 GCF_004010195.1 Chiloscyllium plagiosum
CTGTGACCCTATCCTTAGGACCTTCTATCATCATAGGTTCAAATACTGGAACAGTAAATCCTTCCCCTTTTACCCCTGAAACAGTAATTGACTGTGTCGACATTTCTACTTTCTTTGGTTTAAAATTCAGCGATGACCGTGCTTCCACCGTGTCTAATAGGAAGACTACCTCTTCACTACAGGGTCCCACCTTCAAGTTTATCAAGAGTTCCTGGTGGCTCCCCGGGGCAGGAACCCCTAACACCCCTATTCTTCATTAAAATTCATAAGCCGAATTGCCCTTTCTTTTCTGTATAGATCAGGACACTCCCGCTTAAAATGCCCGGGTTTCTGCAATAATGGCATCCTGCCTTTGGAGACTTCCATCTCTGCCCCTGTCGCCCGAACCCTCTATCAAATGCTCCCCCTTGTCCTCTCCCTCTCCCTCTTCCTCTCTGTCCTACATGCTGCCACCCCTTGTTGGCAGCATGTAGGTAGTCTTTTCTTAACTACCTCATCAACCGTAGCTACCACCATTTTTACCTTCTGTTTTTTGTCTCCCATCCTCTCTCTTTACAAACACATTCTGTGCCTCTCTTAACAATTCATTTTCGCTCCCCCCTTCTACCTTCTGTATCTTTCTCTGTATGTCTGGCCATGCCTTTGTCACAAAATGTACTTTCAAAAGACTCTGTGCCACTGGGTCATCAGGGTTCATTCTCGAGTATTTCTGCATTGTGTCTCTTAATCTTTGCAAGAAAGCTGAGGGAGTCTCATCTTTCTCCTGTCTAACTTCAGAGGCTTTAGTCAAATTCTGCGACTTCGGAACTGCCTCTCTTATTCCTTTTAGAATCAGGTCTTTCAATTCCCTCATTTCTTCTCGATGCTCTGGGTTTTGATTTTCCTACTGGGGGTCTCTGAAGGGAAACTTCATCTCTCCCTGTCCAGCATCCCCATCTCCAATGGGGTGTTCCCTGTCCCATATTTTAATGGCTGCTCCTCGTATAAGTCTCTTTCTTCCCCAGTAAATGGTATATACAAAGTAGACATTAACTCAGCCCACGTATACAGATTGTGCCCCAAAAATTGATCAATTTGTTCAGACAACCCAACGGATCCTCAACCAGGACCTTCATCTCCTTTTTTAATGTTCTGACCTCCCCACTGGTGAGGGTGGCACTTACAAACCCAATCTCTTTGTCCCCTATTGATACCTCCTGAAGGGGATAATTCGTTACGTTTTTCCCTTTTTTTCTGCTTTTGTTTTTCCCCCTTAGGCTTTGGTTTAGATACTCCGGAGGCCTCCTCTACGTCTACTTTATCTTTCCTTTCTTTTGTTGAGGATTGAGGGTAGGGAACAACAACATCCCGGTCCACCGCCCCTTCGTCCTCCTCTTGTTAGTCATCCGTTCGCTGTCCCTGTGTGTCTGTCTCTCCTCCTCCCCCATTTTCACCTAATTTGATTTTATGGAGTGTGTGTGTGGGGGTGGGGTGGGGAAGCAGCCAATAGGATCCCGCGGGGCGGGGTGGGGCAGAGGGGGAATCTCTTA
>NW_025192066.1:0-1364 GCF_004010195.1 Chiloscyllium plagiosum
GTCAGGTGGTGGAGAATTTACCGTTTCGGTGTAGTACACAGTCTCTGTTTGAAAACTCTCTCATCATCTCAGTGCTGAACGCTCTACCCTGTGTTCGTAGACTGTGACTCATGGTTCCAGCTCGCAGTGACACTGGGGGAAATCTGAGCAATTTTTTTTGTCTCAATCAAATCCTAATATTGCTATTAGATTCAACGAGGGGAAAGTTGAGTCACTGTCCAAGCCAGTATTTAATGCCCACTTGTTGTTGTCCGACTGAAATTGTCCAGTGCTGTCTTCATATATGTTACCAGAGGAAGGGTATTTAGGTTTGTTCACCTACCTTTCCTCATACAGCTACAATTTCAGTGCACTTATGCTGTCAGTTAATTAGATGACATAAACATGTAACAGACCCACAGAGTCACACAGCAGGGAAGCAGAATGTTCGGTCCAATGAGTTTTTGCCGATCATCATCAGGCAAGTGGAAGTCAATCATCTGAAACGATGGAAGTCCCAGGGAAGAGTTGTCTACCAGACAACCGTTAGACTACAGGAAATAGAAACAGAATTAGGAAATTCGGCTCATCCACCATTCGCTCATGGCTGATATGCTTCTGCACGCCATTAGCAGACCTTCTCCCAGTCAGGTATTTGTTCAATGTGAATTATCGAAGCTGCCTTCGATTTGGCAGTTTCTTTAAGAAATCTCGCAGACAATCAAATACTGAAACAACTTTTTCAACTTTATAGCACATAGCAAACAAAATGACACCTCTCAAGTCTGCAAGTTCGGTCTGAGAATGGAATTTCACTCTCACCAAGTTAGTGGAGGAATCTCGCTCCGATCTTCAGTAATACTGCCTACCTTTGAATGTGCCTACTGTTTGATTGTTAAACGGTATTGTTCTGTGAACGTCTGAGACTGAGGCATCCTGAGATTGAATTCTTATGCACGTTTCTGTCCATCAATTTTATGGTGTGAATCTGTGGATGGTCTTTTCGACCCGTTCATTCACTTCATTGATCACTGCGATGGAGCCACCATGTATACAGCTTGCTTTCATATCAGAAGTAGCTCCTCTGTTACATTTTACCTTTGGCATTGAATATCTCTTTGAAGCGCAGCTTATGCTTCTGTTAATCCCTTTTCCTCACGACATTCTTTCTCCAGACGATCTTATTGAACGGTCGTCATGAACCTTCGGGTTATCAAGCAATATCATCTCCTGTGTCACAGAAAACAACAAACAAAGGTTGCATCCCAGAAACAGCTAATTGCTTTCAATTCCTGTATGAGAGTTTGTCAACGTCCCTTAACAAGTTACTTTGGAAAAAAAGTCCCTTCGAGTGAATTACCCAAATCTGCATTTCATTTGGCTGT
>NW_025192066.1:1618-3630 GCF_004010195.1 Chiloscyllium plagiosum
CCTGTTCCTTAAAGCATGTTTTTATTCATTTGTTGGATCCCAGCATTTCTGTTTGGCCAGCACTTATTGAACAGCTGTAGTTGACCTTGAGAAGGTGGTGGCTTGCTGCTCGTTTGAACATTTGCATCTCATCTACAGTGGGTTGACCACGATGCTATTAAGGAGGGAATTCCAGGATTTTCACACAGCGAACGTGAAGGAATGGTGATATATTTCCAAGTCAGCGTTGTGAGTAGCTTGGAGAGGAAGCTGAAGGTGGTGGTACTCCCATATATGTGCTGCCCTTGTCTTTCTACATGAAAATGATCAAGGAACGTGATGGCTGTGGAGTTTTGGTGAATTTCTGCAGTTCGTCTTGTCGATAGTATGTACTGCTGTGACTGCGAGCGGGTGGGGGAGGAAGTGGGTGTTTGTGCATCAAATACCAAATGCGTGGGCTGCATTGTCCTGGAGAGTGGCCAACCTCTCAACTGTCTTTGGAGCTTTACACATCCAGGCCATTGAAGGGTTTTCATTGGACTCCTGATTTTTTTTCCCTTGCAGGAAATGTGTTCCAAGATCCACATCTGCTGTCTTTGTGTTATATAGAGGAGAAGGATCACCCTTCTTAGAACAAAAACGGAATTAGCCAATGGACAGCGCCAGGCCCTATAATCTGTTAAAAGGACCATGAAAAGAGGTGTCATCACGTTTTTCAGCAACTTCTAGTAGTTAAGTGAAAGAAATCCCTGACACTCATTTTACAATACACAAATAATAATTTATATATCTGACTCGAAATTTGAACAAATTAACTGAAGTATTGTCATCCCAAACCATTCCTGCATAACTACTATTCACGAGAAAAGCACAAGACTGAAATGGTATGCTGTTCTAAGACATACAATTCCCACACATGCCATAAAAGTATACTGTTTACTCTCTCCAAATTGCAGCCAGGGTACGTGTCTATTTACTGATTTCCTAAAGTTTGACAAAAGTCCAGGTATGTGGTCTCTGAATTCTGAGTCAGCATTTTCTCCTTAATTATTTTCAGTGGTCCTCTCACATCATGGTCCAAAGTGAATTCAAATGGATTGAATTTGGAGGGTCCGTTTTTTGCAAAGCGAGTGCAAAAAAGTAATTTTCCATAACTTGCCGCAATAATTTGGATGTATATTTCACTCTTGATCTGATTATTTCTTTGTGGGTAGTTTGTATCTAGTGAAAAGCTTGTGTACCACGTCTGCAGTCCTTTTAGCTATGATATGACGGAATGGAAAGGCCGTTGGAAATCTAGGGGACACGTGCATTGTTGTCAACAAAAGCTGATTCTTATTTTTTTTATCATCAGTAGGTATCCTACACATTCGACGTTTTCTCAAATACACGAATGAGTATTAAAGTTGTTTGTTTTATTACTGCCTGAGATGTATGGCAGGTCGAGAAAAAGGCCAACCCCATCATATGCAGTCCAGGCCATGAAAAATACTTTATAAGTTTTAGCTTGAAGTTTCCTTAAAACTGAATGACCTTGCACTAGTAATTCATGTGTTACATGCAACACTGCCTTTCCATAATCCCATGCTCATACAACTTGATGAACCTCTGCCTATTTCTCATCTGCCCGATATATGATGGCCTCTACTTCCTTATCGGGCGGCACGGTGGCCCAGTGGTTAGCACTGCTGCCTCACAGCACCAGAGACCCGGGTTCAATTCCCACCTCAGGTGACTGACTGTGTGGAGTTTGCACATTCTCCCTGTGTCAGCGTGGGTTTCCTCCGGGTGCTCTGGTTTCTTCCCACAGAACAAAAATGTGCAGGGTCAGGTGAATTGGCCATACTAAATTGCCCGTAGTGTTAGGTGAAGGGGTAAATGTAGGGAAATGGGTCTGGGTGAGTGGCGGGTCGGTGTGGACTTGTTGGGCCGAAGGGCCTGTTTCCACACTGTAAGTAATCTCATCTAAATATCGTTTTTACGATTGCAACATTCTGGAATATACTCAGATTTGTATTAGTCTGTCTACACTA
>NW_025192067.1:0-3631 GCF_004010195.1 Chiloscyllium plagiosum
ATATTGTGGTCTTATGGGAAACTTCAGCCAGTTAAGTAACCTATAAAGCAGGTGAAATTTGCCAACCTCAAAAAAAAGTACATGACCATGTTTCTGCAAGGAATGTGCTGTTCTTGTTCTTTCCAATGTCTTCTAAAACTGCAAACGATTCATTTAGAGAGAGTGAGCTTCTGTGATTCAGATTCTTTAAACGTCAAGACATGGAACAACAATTAATTTTGTGCCATTACCTATTGTCTGACCTCAGACATGGAGAATGTTTGGTCAGTAACTTCAAGTCTCTTTGTTTTTCTCTCTTACAGTTAGTCTAGTGGTGATTATATTTTTGGTTCAGGATAAGTGTGGTCTTTCTACATGCAACACTCACCATGTTTTGGCCATGTCACCATCTGATCTATTGTTCATTGTTTTTTTATGTTATATTTTGCAGATTTGCATATTATTATTATCAATTATGTTTTCCGGGCATCACTCCTGCTTGTACTGTAATCTACATTCTCAGTCACTTGACCATTAACTGTTCTTCAAAGTTTGGGTGAAGATTTGTAGCTCGGGTGCTCGTTGTTGTGGTTCTGTTGCAACAAAAATTTCCAGCTCAGCGAACAGAATCACAACAATTAACTGTTCTGTCTGGTTCACTGTTGTTTTCTTCTTTTGATAAATTTGTCGCCATTTATTCTCATCAGATGAAAACTAAGTATTGCAGTGAAAAAACTGCAATGAGTATTCGAGCAACAATTTGTACTTTCTTTTCTTTTGAAGAACACTCCTTACTACTTTAATTTAAAGCCTGGAAGCACCATGAACCAATGTTCCCATTCACTGTTATTCTCTTTATCAATGTCTTGAGTCAGATATATTTTCAAGGACATTAAGGTGCACAAAGGATTGAGGGGTCAGAGAAAAACAGAGAATGATCCAAAGATAGAGAGTAGAAAGAAATGTGTGATTTTACACTGTGATATATTTGCCAGCTTCAAATTTTTCTGGCTGGTGTATATTTTAGTTTCCTTTAATGCCAGTTATTCCTTGTATTCAGCTGCTTCAGTCTACTGCACCAATCTCCAAATCTCATGCATCATCCTCCGCCACTTTTGCCATCTGCTGTCAGATCCTGCCACCAAAAATATCTTTCCCTCGTTACCTCTATCTGCATTCCGTAGGAACCGTTCCCTCTGTGATTCCCTTGTTAGGTCAATGCTCCCACTAACTCCCTCTGCACTGTTGGCACCTTCCCCTGCTACCGAAAGAGGTGCAAAACCTGTGACCTCAGCTCCCACCTCACCTTCATCCAAGGCCCCAGAGGATCATTTCAAATCCGGCAGAGATTTACTTGTATATCCTCCAATCTCGTTTATTGCATCTGGTGCTCTTGATGTGGTCTCTACATCAGAAAGACCAAGCGCAAACTTGCGGAATGGTTCAGTGAACATCTCTGGTCTGTAAGCACTAACCAACCCCACCATTCTGGGCCTCCTCCACTGCCTACACAAGGCCACATGTAAAGGTGGAGGAGGAGGAACACCTTCTCTTCCACCTCAGAAGCCACGTGGCATAAACACTGAATTCACCTATTTCCAAATCTCCCTACACCCCACCCCATCCCAGATCCAACCCTTTGACTTGGATCTGCCCTCTTGACCTGATCTACCTACCTATCCACTCCATCCTTCCCACCGACATGTCACTATCGCTTCCTACCTTTGCCCACCTTTCCCTAACCCCAACCCCCTTTCTCCTATTTATCTCTCAACCCCGTTCCTCCTCCCCAGTCATGAAGTTTGATCCTGCCCAAAACATCATCACTTGTTGCATGTTGCCTGACCTGCTATACCTTTTCAAGTGCCACACACTTTTTCAGCTGACTCCAGCATCCACGTTTGTGGTGAAAGGGTTAAAATTGTGTCCCAATACATGTGTGAATCTAACCGAAAATGGAAGGTGTCGCTTGGTCCCGTGTGAATCTTGTTATACACCTTCCCGTGTGAATAACCAGAATGGAATGTGTTTTTTAGCCTTGCTCTGCTCTAACCGAAAATGGAAGGTGTCGCTTAGTCCCGTGTGAATCTTGTTATACACCTTCCCGTGTGAATAACCAGAATGGAATGTGTTTTTTAGCCTTGCTCTGCTCTAACCGAAAATGGAAGGTGTCGCTTAGTCCCGTGTGAATCTTATTACACACCTCCCCGTGTAAATCTTCTTATCTGTATGTAACCAGAATGGAATGTGTTTTTTAGCCTTGCTCTGCTCTAACCGAAAATGGAAGGTGTCGCTTAGTCCCGTGTGAATCTTATTACACACCTCCCCGTGTGAATCTTCTTATCTGTATGTAACCAGAATGGAATGTGTTTTTTAGCCTTGCTCTGCTCTAACCGAAAATGGAAGGTGTCGCTTAGTCCCGTGTGAATCTTATTACACACCTCCCCGTGTGAATCTTCTTATCTGTATGTAACCAGAATGGAATGTGTTTTTTAGCCTTGCTCTGCTCTAACCGAAAATGGAAGGTGTCGCTTAGTCCCGTGTGAATCTTATTACACACCTCCCCGTGTGAATCTTCTTATCTGTATGTAACCAGAATGGAATGTGTTTTTTAGCCTTGCTCTGCTCTAACCGAAAATGGAAGGTGTCGCTTAGTCCCGTGTGAATCTTATTACACACCTCCCCGTGTGAATCTTCTTATCTGTATGTAACCAGAATGGAATGTGTTTTTTAGCCTTGCTCTGCTCTAACCGAAAATGGAAGGTGTCGCTTAGTCCCGTGTGAATCTTATTACACACCTCCCCGTGTGAATCTTCTTATCTGTATGTAACCAGAAACCAAGATGGACCTCGTCAAAAGCCTTACTAAAATCCATGCAGACAATATCCATCCGCTCTACCCTCATCGATCACCTCCTCAAAAAATTCAACCAAGTTAGTATGACATGACCTGCCATACACAAAGCCATGCTCACTGTCCCTAATTCGGCAGTGCTTTTCCAAATGTGCTTAAATCCGATCCCAGACAATTCTGTCAATAGCTTCCCAACGACAGATGAAAGACAGTTTAAAACTTCCTGGATTATCCCTAATTGGATTCTTGAACAGAGGAACAACATTAGCTACTTGCCATTCCTCCGGTACCTCTCTAGTGAAGATACAAATGTTTTTTTTTGATTAGATTAGATTACAGTGTGGAAACAGGCCCTTCGGCCCAACAAGTCCACACCGACCCGCCGAAGCGCAACCCACCCATACCCCTATATTTACCCCTTACCTAACACTACGGGGAATTTAGAATGTCCAATTCACCTGACCCTGCACATCTTTTGGACTGTGGGAGGAAACTGGAGCACCCGGAGGAAACCCACGCAGACACGGGGAGAACGTGCAAACTCCACAGTCAGTCGCTTGAGGCGGGAATTGAACCCGGGTCTCTGGCGCTGTGAGGCAGCAGTGCTAACCACTATGCCACCGTGCCGCCCACAAATGTCTTGGTCAAGGTCCCAGTAATCTCCACTCTTGCCTCACTGAAAAACTTGGTGGAGATAGCATCAAGCCCTTGCGACTTACAAACTTTAGTGCTCTTCAAAAAACCCAATATCACTTCTTTCTTGACCTCAAAATGCCCTTGCATATTAGCATGCTCCATA
>NW_025192068.1:0-3631 GCF_004010195.1 Chiloscyllium plagiosum
GTACAATCCCTGTCACTGACTGAGGCTCAATCTATCTCACTAATGAGGTCCAATCCCTGCCACTGATTGAGATTCAATCCCTGTCACTGATCGAGATTCAATCCCTGTCATTGATTGAGATTCAATCCCTATCTCTGACTCACTTTCAATCCCTGTCACTGATCGAGATTCAATCCCTGTCACAGACTGAGATTCATTCTCTGTCACTGACTGAGGGTCAATCCCTGTCAATGACTGAGATTGAATCCCTGTCACTGTCTGTGATTCAATGCCTGTCACTGACTGAATGTCAATCCCTGTCACTGTCTCAGGGTCAATTCCTATGACTGACTGAGGCTCAATCGTTGTCACTGACTGAGGTTCAAACCCTGTCACAGACGGAGATTCAATCCCTGTCACTGACTGAGGTTCAACCCCTGTCACTGACTGAGGCTCAATCTCTCTCACTGATCGAGATTCAATCCCTGTCACTGATTGAGATTCAATCCCTGTCACTGACTCACTTTCAATCCCTGTCACTGATCGAGGTTCAATCCCTGTCACTGACTGAGGTTCAATCCCTGTCACTGACTGAGGGTCAATCCCTCACACTGACTGAGGTTCAATCCCTGCCACTGATTGAGATTCAATCCCTGTCACTGATCGAGATTCAATCCCTGTCACTGATTGAGATTCAATCCCTGTCACTGAATCACTTTCAATCCCTGTCACTGATCGAGATTCGATCCCTGTCTCAGACTGAGGTTCAATCCCTGTCACTGAATGAGGCCCTGCCCCTGGCACTGACTGAGATTCAATCCCTGTCACTGACTGAGGCTCAGTCCCTGTCACTGACTGAGGTTCAATCCCTGTCACTGACTGAGTCTCAATTTCTGTCACTGATCGAGATTCAATCCGTGTCACTGATCGAGATTCAATCCCTGTCACAGACTGAGATTCAATCCCAGTCACTGGTTGTGTCTCAAACCCTGTCACTGTTTGAGGCTCAATTCCTGTAACTGACTGAGGTTCAATACCTGTCACTGACTGAGGCTCAGTCCATGTCACTGACTGAGATTCAATACCTGTCACTGACTGAGGCTCAGTCCCTGCCACTGACTGAGAATCAATCCCTGTCACTGATTGAGACTCAATCCCTGTAACTGACTGAGGCTCAATACCTGTCACTGACTGAGATTCAATCCCTGTCACTGACTGAGGCTCAATTCCTGTCACTGATTGTGATTCAATCCCTGTCACTGACTGAGATTCCATCCCTGTCACTGGTTGTGTCTCAATCCCTGTCACTGTTTGTGGCTCATTCCCTGTCACTGACTGAGGCTCAATCCCTGTCACTGACTGAGTCTCAATTCCTGTCACTGACTGAGGGTCAATCCCTGTCACTGACTGAGATTCAATCCCTGTCACTGGTTGTGTCTCAATCCCTGTCACTGACTGAGGTTCAATCCCTGTCACTGACTGAGGGTCAAACCCTCTCACTGACTGAGGTTCAATCCCTGCCACTGATTGAGTTTCAATCCCTGTCACTGATTGAGATTCAATCCCTGACACTGACTCACTATCAATCCCTGTCACTGATCGAGATTCAATCCCTGTCTCAGACTGAGGTTCAATCCCTGTCACTGACTGAGGCTCAGTCCCTGTCACTGACTGAGATACAATCGCCGTCACTGACTGAGGCTCAATTTCTGTCACTGATTGTGATTCAATCCCTGTCACTGATCGAGATTCAATCCCTGTCACTGATTGAGATTCAATCCCTGTCACTGACTCACTTTCAAGCCCTGTCACTGATCGAGATTCAATCCCTGTCACAGACTGAGATTCAATCCCTGTCACTGGTTGTGTCTCAATCCCTGTCACTGATCGAGATTCAATCCCAGCCACTGATTGAGATTCAATCCCTGTCACTGATTGAGATTCAATCCCTGTCACTGACACACTTTCAATCCCTGTCACTGATCGAGATTCAATCCCTGTCTCAGACTGAGGTTCAATCCCTGTCACTGACTGAGGCTCAGTCCCTGGCACTGACTGAGATTCAATCCCTTTCACTGACTGAGGCTCAGTCCCTGTCACTGACTGAGATTCAATCCCTGTCACTGACTGAGGCTCAATTTCTGTCACTGATTGTGATTCAATCCCTGTCACTGATCGAGATTCAATCCCTGTCACTGATTGAGATTCAATCCCTGTCACTGACTCACTTTCAATCCCTGTCACTGATCGAGATTCAATCCCTGTCACTGGTTGTGTCTCCATCCCTGTCACTGACTGAGGCTCAGTCCCTGTCACTGACTGAGATTCAATCCCTGTCACTGGTTGTGTCTCCATCCCTGTCACTGATTGACGCTCAATCCCTGTAACTGACTGAGGTTCAATCCCTGTCACTGACTGAGATACAATCCCTCTCGCTGACTGAGGGTCATTCCCTGTCACTGACTGAGGCTCAATCCCTGCCACTGACTGAGAATCAATCCCTGTCACTGGTTGTGTCTCAATCCCTGTCACTGTCTCAGGGTCAATTCCTATGACTGACTGAGGCTCAATCCCTGTCACTGACTGAGGTTCAAACCCTGACACATATGGAGGTTCAATCACTGTCACTGACTGAGGTTCAATCCCTGTCACAGACTGAGGGTCAATCACGGTCACTGATCGAGATTCAATCGCTGTCACTGACTGAGGCTCAATTCCTGTCACTGACTAAGGTTCAATCACTGTCACTGACTGAGGGTCAATCCCTGTCACAGACTGAGGGTCAATCCCAGCCAATGACTGAGATACAATCCCTGTCACTGACTGAGATTCACCCCCTGTCACTGACTGATTGTCAATCCCTGTCACTGACTGAGATTCAATCCCTGTCACTGATTGAGATTCAATCCCTATCACTGACTGATGTTCAATTCCTGTCACTGAATGTGTTTCAATACCTGTCACAGACTGAGGTTGAATCCCTGTCACTGACTGAGATTCAATTCCTGTCACTGACTGAGATTCAATCCCTGTCACTGACTGAGTCTCAATCCTCGTTACTGACTGAGATTCAATTCCTTTCACTGACTGAGGGTCAATCCCTGTTATTGAATGAATCTCAATCCCTGTCACTGACTGAGATTCAATCCCTGTCACTGATTGAGATTCAATCCCTGTCTCTGACTGAGATTCAATCCCTGTCAATAACTGAGATTCAAACCCAGTCACTGACTGAGATTCAGTCCCTGTCACTGACTGAGATTCAAGCCCTGTCACTGACTGAGATTCAAACCTGTCACTGACTGAGGTTCAATCCCTGTCACTGACTGAGGTTGAATCCCTGTCACTGATTGAGATTCAGTCACTGTTACCAACTGAGGTTCAATACCTGTCACAAACTGAGGTTCAATCCTTGTCACTGACAGCGGATCACTACCTGTCACTGACTGAGATTCAATTCCTGTCACTGACTGAGATTCAATTCCTGTCACTGACTGAGATTCAATCGCTGTCACGGACTGAGATTCAATTCCTGTCACTGACTGAGATTCAATTCCTTTCACTGACTGAGATTGAATCCCTGTCACTGTCTTAGATTCAATCCCTGTCACTGAATGACATTCAATCCCTGTCACTGACTGAGGTTCAATCC
>NW_025192069.1:0-1407 GCF_004010195.1 Chiloscyllium plagiosum
AGCACGTGTCCTATTACAGATTGAGATCTTTCGTGCATTCTCCCATGTGCAGAAGAGATCTCCACTCCTAGCTCTTGCTCCCAGTCCTCACATAACAGGTTAATATCCTGCCAGGCCCCGCCGCCCAGCAGGCAATAGAGGGCACTAACCAAAAGGGTGCTTGTGGAATGTAGCAACAACTTCTCTGTATCGGGCTTTTAGGGCTTAGTGAGAGGCATAGTCTTCTGGTTGAAATCCCTAACCTGAAAAAAATAGAAAAGATCTCTGCTGGGCAACCCATATTTACGGCTCAATTGCACGAAAGGCATCATAATGTCCTCCTCAAACAAGTCTCCCAAACTGGGAAACTCCTCTCGCTGCCCATAGTTTGAACCCTGAGTCCATCACTTCTGGTCGAAACCCTGGCATACCAACTATAGACATATGTGGCAAAGTTTCGGATAAGCAACCCTCACTGATGCATCACCCTCCATTGCATGATCGCACTAATAACAACGGGGTTCCAACAGTGGTCCATAACTGTCCTCATCTTATCCATGGACAACAGGTGAATAAGAGGGCACTTTGCCAGGGAGGCCTCGATAGACAACCATATAGAGCCCGGATCGTTACCTACCCAATCGCAGACAATGGACAGACAGCAGGGAACTCGGTTGATACCTCCTGGTGTAGGGAAATCAATTCCTCCCCATCCTTGAGGCAACTGCAATTTAGTAAGTTTGAGGGGCCATCCACGATGCCAGATAAAGGAACCAAACCACCCCACAAGCTTCCATAGCGTTGACCTGGGAAACATTATAGGGAGCATACGCATGGGATAAAGCAAACGAGGAAGGATGTTCATCTTAATGAGAGATATTCGGTCTAACTGTGAAACTGGAAGAGCCTCCCATCTCTGGAGATCCCGCCTAATATTGTCGAGCAGATGAGCAAAATTAGTCTGAAATAACCGATCAAGCTTGGGGGTAATAAAACTGCTTGAGTATCGGAACCCTGCCCGTGACCACTTAAAAGGGAACCGAGGGCCATCTTCAACCTCCAGCACTTCCTTGCGGTTCCCCAAAGACATAGCCTCCAATTTTTGCAAAGTTGATCTTCTATCCTGGAATTGTCCTGAATGAATTGATACATTGATCAGATGGGGTATGGAGGTCAGCGGGTTCGATTTAAAAGCAGCAGGACATCATCCACATACAGTGTAATCTTGTGTGCCCTCGATCCCACTTCTGGAGCGGTTATGTGGATGTTCTGACTAATGGCCTCTGGTGATGGAACCGCTGGCAATGTAAACCACAATGGTGAGAGGGGGCAGCCTTGCCAACTACTCCTACCAATCCTAAAGTTGAAAATGTGTTTCTGGAAAAGCGCAGCAGGTCAGGCAGCATCCAGGGAACAGGAGAATCGACG
>NW_025192069.1:1673-3631 GCF_004010195.1 Chiloscyllium plagiosum
GAGTGATTTTACATCTCCAACATCAGCCCTGACAGAATCCCTATAAACTCCTTATAAAACTCCCATGGGAGACCATCAAAGTCAGGTGCTTTCCCACTCTGACGTTGCCTAGCTGCCTCCTGTATTTCCTGAACTGTCAAGGCGGCATTAAGGAGAGAGGTCTGTTCCAAGGTTACCCCTACGAGGTCCAGGTTCTTAAATGTCCCCATTTTAGCCTTCCTGTCCTTGCAACCTTCAGACCAAGACAATTCAGAGTTTAAAACCTCCGAAAAGCCTCATCAATCATTTTTGCATCTTGTGTAAGGACCCCAGCGTGATCTCTGATTGCAGTAATGGATTAGGGAGCACACTTTTTCCGAGTCAAGTATGCTAAACACTTCCCTGGCCTATCCCCATACTCGAACAGCCTTGTCTAGCAAAAACAAGTTCATCCTTTGCGTTTGTCAGTATTGAATTCAAGGCAGCCTGGAGGGCCATGATCCGCTGCAGCTTGGTTGCCGAAAGCTGTGAAAAATGTGCTGCCTCGGCGGCTTTCAACCACGCCTCAAGTAGACGCTGCTGTTACCCCTTCTGTCGTTTCTGGCCAGCTGAATAGGAAGTAGCTAATCCCCTAGCAAAAACCTTAGCAGTGTCTCTGAGCACAGACTGACTATTAGCCATGTCTAAGTTGATCGTCAAGAATTCCTGAATGTTGTCCAATTTTAAAAGCATCTGGATGAGTATATGATTAGGCAGGGTTCGGAGGGATATGAGCCGGGTGCTGGCAGGTGGGACTAGATTGGGTTGGGTTATCAGATCAGCATGGACGAGTTGAACAAAAGGGTCTGTTTCTGTGTTGTACATCTGACTCTATGACTCTGCTCTTGGGGTAAGTGTCATCATTACCACCTTTCTATTAAGTTGGCACCATTTTTGTTTATAGTAGATGTTAACCAAACCATATTTGTTTTATCTATAGTTTACAAAGAAACATTCATAGTGAAAATGTACTGGGAATATTTATTGATTTGAGGTGGGCAAATTCCATTTTTTTTTGTAAAATAAAAAGGTTCGAGGTACCTTCTCATTTCCCAGCAAGTCATGGATAATGTTCCTCCAGTGGTCTTTGTTAAAGACCAACAGCAAGCAGTGATAGCTGAAGTGGGTAATAAATGAAATGCAAATAAAAGCCAAAACGGCAGAAAATAAGTCTTCATATTTTATTCCAGCTGTATAATCTGTCCTGAACAAACTTGTACCTACAGTTTAACGATAACCTAATAGGTTTCTCATAAATGATTTGACAAGACAGTTTTAAAAATGTTAAAATGCTTAATTCACTTGTATTCCTTTTAATATACAGAGTTTGAAGGTACACCATATCTAAACCTATTTTACTTGGTATTACAGGTTGAAAGATTGTTAGAAATTGCTGATTATGGGGGACGGGTTGGACCGAAGGGTCTGTTTCCATACTGTACATCTCTGACTCTATGGCTCTGAGGAAGGGACTGTGGACATTAAGCGATTTGGAACTCAGTCTTCTAGGTAACTACCATTATGACATTATGAAGAAAGGTATTTCTGCCCTGAAAATTTGCGTGACAATCTTTTAAACAAACATGATGCAACGACAAGGGTATTCATAGTGAATGATGTATAAACTTAATCACACCAATGGGTTTTTGTAAGGTTCACAAATGCAATGAACACGGGCATGTGACGAATTTATTTTGGGCACGATATTTGCAACAATTAAACAATTTTGCCAGGTTGACCTAATCAGTATTACGCTATACCATGTTGGCAGTGCAGCATTTCATTCTTGGTGAAAGGGAATACCCCTTAAAAACGTCCCAAAGCACTAATCTTCGACAGTGATCAGAGCAGATCTCCTAGTGGAACTTATTTTCCTTCATGCCATGTGCTCGAGTTAAATGTGTGCCTATTGCCTTATCACTGCCCCAAATGCTTTACAA
>NW_025192070.1:0-3631 GCF_004010195.1 Chiloscyllium plagiosum
TCACTCGATGATTGTTTATTTAGGTGAGGATTACATCCTGTAGTCGAGTGGTGTTTGACTTAATTCTGATATTTGAAAGTTTGTAGAGATACTGGGGATGGTTTCCTGGAGTTTGGGGCTTCAGGTGATAATAGTTACAACATCCGTGTCTGTGATATGACCAACAAATGGAGCAGTGGCTGCAGAGAGTGAAACCACTGTTAAACGGAATGAGGAGAGATATGATTTTTCATCAATATTGTAACAAGACTGAATAACGTGTTCTTTAAACCTATTCGTTTTCTTCTGTTTGCAACAAACGAATTCTCGTTCTCTCCCAGTGCGTCACATTCATTGGGAATATGATTTCTCTCCGAGTTCGTGGGTATTATGTTCCTGGAGGCTCACGGGTCTCCAGATATTCGTGGTCACCGCGCTGGAACATTTAACTGACGCCCTTCTGTTCCTGTGTACCAGGTTAATGAACTGAATGTCCTCCTTTTGCTCCTGAGCAACAGCATCGAATAGCTGTATCGTCTCCTGATGCTCATCAGGAATGGTACTGAGGGACTGGATTGCTCGTCACATTACCTATAGCCTTTATTGCCTTTCTCTTGTTTTTATACATCATCAAAATTAGATTGATGCATTAGAGTTTTTTTTTATTATTGCACAAGTATATAAACTTGTTTCACAGATTTAATAAGCTGGAAAACATTCTCCTGTCCCTTTGTAACGGGGTTCAGAGGCTGAATGACGTCATCCTGTTCCTCTGTTACAGTCTGCAAAGACTGACTTGCCTCCTCATGTCCCAGTTACAAATTCGAGAGTCTGAATGGTCTCATCCTATCCCACTGTGACATACTCGAGACACTGAATGGTTTCCTCTTGTCCCTCTGTAACAGTCTTGCGACGCTGAATGGTCTATTTATTTTACTGCGCAACTGACTACAGATGCTGAATGCCCTGCTCCTGAAGAACTGAAACAGTCATGAGACAGAAAATGAAGCGGAAACCCGTGTATTATGAACCGCTATTAAATTGTATCAGATGGAGACCCTTTCCTTCCCAGATACAAAAACGCAAACAGCAAAATGTATTGTAGGTGGCCTCACAGTGAGTCCTCGTAGAGCTTTGGGAACACTTCTTTATGTGTTGAATGGCTCCCTTTCCAAAATGTGACAACATGCCAACCTTCTGCCTTTTCAAGTCCCAATTGGCAGTCGTGGGCTGAATGGCCTCCTCACACCACTCTATAGCAGGCATATAGGTATAGATTGTTTCCTCATGTTCCGGAGTAAAAGCCTCAATGCTATGAACGATGTTTCAAAGCTGAGAAAGGATTTAATAATGCAGCACTTAAAATAGGAACAGCATTTCACAAAGTCAACGAGGGTCAAATATTGTAATTTTTTTTTTGCTTAGAAATTTTACTTCTAGCCATTTTATGTAGTCAGTCTCATTTTGCAGAATTGGACATATACAACTTTGCATTGTTGTCTCTGTAATCCCACATACAAGAACGAAAAATTAAAAAGTTTGAAAGGTATATGTTTCAATTCTCAGAAATTGTCATCCAATCCCTCCAAACTTAGTAAGTATTCCCTTTTATTCTGATATGAACAGCCATGTAAGGAAGCGGTTAATTGAACCTGATTGTTCGGAGCTTGTGATTATCGTCAGTCTCCATGGATTTTAATTATCCAAGTGGAGGGTTCCAACTTTTATTTATAAATGCTTTCTGTTCAATGTTGTATCACGTGATAAGAGCGGAGCATTTCATACAGCACTAACAGGGAACAACAGCTCCAGAGAGATGTGGAGGATAGATCAGAAGCTGACAGCACTTGACTGGAAAGATATAACAATGGATCAGAATCTCAGAACAATCGACTGGAATGTTACAACATTGGACAAGGGTGTTTCCGAGGCTGTGTGGTATCTTTCAACATATTATCATCAATGGCCAGTAACATCAAGGATCAGAATTTCACTTTTGATTATTCAGTATTTTTATTATCCTATTCTGGCTATAGTTGGCGTCCCTGGTAAGTCTCACTGTCCAGTTATTATTTCGATAAACCACGTTTAACTGTATTGCAGTTCGCTTCATTTAGATTAGATTAGAATATATTAAGTTTTACAAGAGCTTTCCTGATAGGAAGGAGGCCAGAATTGCACGTAATGTTCCAGCAGTGCCCGAACCAATATTGTGTACAGCCGCAACATGACCTCCCAACTCCTGTACTCAATACTCTGACCAATAAAGGAAAGCATACCAAACGCCTTCTTCACTATCCTATCTACCTGCGAGTTTCGCTGCCCACGACACTGCTAATTATTGTGTCATCTGCAAACTTACTAACTGTACCTCTAATGCTCGTATCCAAATCATTTATGTAAATGACAAAAAGTAGAGAACCCAGCACCGATCCTTGTGGCCCTCCACTGGTCACAGACCTGCAGTCTGAAAGGCAACTCTCCACCACCATATTCTGTCATCTATCTTTGAGCCAATTCTAACATATAAACGTTTTGTCCTAATATCTCCTCTGTTTACATGAAAAGAACAGGGCTTTTTCATAAAGCTTTCCATCTCAGTGAGAAACCAGCGCGTTCAGAGCTCCCCCAGTTTACGATCCCTCTGAAAAAAAGCAAGGGCACAGTATTCTTGTCAAAGCAAAAAGCTTTAAGAAAATAGCTTCGTGACAAGATATTTCAGTTACCTGCCCTTTTTTTGCGTCGTTGACAAATTGAATTAGAAAACCATTGTGCGACTTATTGAAAATGTTGAATCAGGATGAATATATTTGAGGACATGGTACTGATCATTGAGACCCTTGAATCAGCGTTAACCATGAAATCCTTTAAATCTGGAAGCATATAATTCGGCCCATCGAGGTCATACTGACCACCTGAAAATAATTCAGTCACCCCGTAACCCTGAATTTCCCATGACAAATGCACCTACCCGGCACATCCCTACACACTATGGATCTGATGTGCAAACCTTTGTATTGTAGTTGGAAACCAGGGCACCCAGTAGACCATACAGCCACAGATATAATAGAAACTCCACCCAGAGAGTCACACGAATCCGGAACCACATGATATTAGGCAGCTATGTTCATGATTGAGCCAATATGAAACTACTCGTTAGTTACTGGTAAATTGATAAAGATTATTAATCTCTCATTTTTCACTGTTACCGGCAGAATAACTCGTTCACCCAGTACTCATTTGTAACAGCTTTGAATGGCTGAACGTTACATTGACTGTGTAAGGTGCGTGACAGTTTAAAACATCTACTCCAATTGCTGAGTCTCTGGCTTGAAATTCTGAATGATCTTTTTAGATTGCATACAGTATGGAAACAGGCCCTTCGGCCCTACAAGTCCACACCGACCCATATCATTCCCCTCCATTTACCACTTATCTCACACTACGGGCGAATTTAACATGGCCAATTCACCTAACCTGCACATTTTTGGATTGTGGGAGGAAACCGGAGCACGCGGAGGAAACCCACGTAGACACAGGGAGAACGTGCAAACTCCACACAGCCAGTCGCCCGTGTGGAGTTCAATTGTCTAGCGGGTCTCTGGCGCTGTGAGGCAGTATGCTAACCACTGTGCCACCGTGCCGCCCACAG
>NW_025192071.1:0-1252 GCF_004010195.1 Chiloscyllium plagiosum
AGGGCTGGAGGGGTTGAGGGGGCAATTTTCAATCCAAGTTAGTACTTTGTCCTCAATATCATGCACCCTAATTTTGCTCACTAACCTCCTATGTGGGACTTTATCAAAAGTTTTCTGAAAGTCCAGGTACACTACATCTACTGGATCTCCCTCGTCCATCTTCAGAGTTAAATCCTCAAGAAATTCAAGAAGATTAGTCAAGCATGATTTCCCCTTCATAAATCCATGCTGACTCTGTCCTATCCTGTTACTACTATCCACATGTGCCGTAATTTCATCCTTTATAATAGACTCCAGCATCTTTCCCACCACTGAGGTCAGACTAACTGGTCTATAATTTCCTGCTTTCTCTCTCCCACCTTTCTTAAAAAGTGGTATAACATTAGCCACCCTCCAATCCTCAGGAACCGACCCCGAATCTATCGAACTCTGGAAAATAATCATCAACACATCCACGATTTCTCGAGCCACCTCCTTCAATACCCTCGGATGTAGACCATCAGGCCCCGGAGACTTATCAACCTTTAGACCTAACAGTCTCTCCAACACCAATTCCTGGCAAATATAAATTCCCTTAAATTCAGGTCCTTCAGCCACTGTTACCTCAGGGGGATTGCTTGTATCTTCCCCAGTGAACACAGATCTGAGGTACCAGTTGAATTCTTCTGCCATTTCTTTGTTTCCTGTAATATATTCCACTGTTTTTGTCTTCAAGTGCCCAATTTTAGTCTTAATTATTTTTTTTGCCTTTCACATTCCTGAAAAAGCTTTTACTATCCTCCTTTATATTTTTGGTCAGTTTACCTTTGTACCTCATTTTTTCTCTGCGTATTTCCTTCTAGTCCTAGGGTGATAGTGCTAAATTGTGGAAAGGCTGACAATGACCAAATGGGGCAAGAACTGGGGAATGCAGATTGGGGGCAGCTGTTTATGGATAAATCCACACATGTCATGTGGAAATCTTTTAAAGACCTATGGCATGCTTCCCTACATGGGCTGGGACACGGAGTATAAAAATTGGCAAGTCATGTTGCAGAGGTATAGAACTTTAGTTAGATTGCATCTGGAATACGTTGCACAGTTCTGGTCGCCACACTATCAGAAACCTTTGCATAAACCAAATCATCCGCCGACATTTCCGCCACCTCCAAACAGACCCCACCACCAGGAATATATTTCCCTCCCCACCCCTTTCCGCCTTCCGTAAAGACCGTTCCCTCTGTGACTACCTGGTCAGGTC
This sequence comes from Chiloscyllium plagiosum, assembly GCF_004010195.1. NCBI lineage: Eukaryota > Metazoa > Chordata > Chondrichthyes > Orectolobiformes > Hemiscylliidae > Chiloscyllium > Chiloscyllium plagiosum. Next base: position 1,241 of record NW_025192071.1, read on the forward strand.
CACGCCCCCCTA
>NW_025192071.1:1774-3632 GCF_004010195.1 Chiloscyllium plagiosum
CTAACTTATCTCTCCACGCTTCAGGCTCACTGCCTTTATTCCTGATGAAGGGCTTTTGCCCGAAACGTCGATTTCGAAGCTCGTTGGATGCTGCCTGACCTGCTGTGCTCTTCCAGCATCACTAATCCAGAATCTGGTTTCCAGCATCTGCAGTCATAGTGTGGTAAAAACAATCAGAAAAGGCTTACCAGGATGTTGCCTGGTCTGGAGGGTATTTGCTGTGAGAGAATGGACAATGTGGTTTGTTTTCACTTGAACGACAGAAGCTGAAGGGCAACCTGTTGGAAGTTTACAAAATTATGAGAGGCATGGATAGAATGGAAAGTTGCAGTCTTTTTCCTCGGGTAGAAGTATCAATTACTAAGGACAGAGCTTTCAGGTGAAATGGGAAAAGTTTAAAGGAGATGGAAAATGCAGCCAGAGGAGTTTGTAGAAGTAGATACAATAGCAACATTTAAGAGACATCTTGACAGATACATGGATAGGCAGGGAATAGAGGGATATGGACAAGGGAGAAGGAAACCCGTTGTTAAGTTTTGACTGGCATCGTGAGTTAGTGTAGGCGTGGTGGAGAGGGGCCTGTCCCTGTGCTGTACTGGTCTTTGTTCTTTGGTGGAGAATGAGTAACAGGAACTCATTCCCTGGTCCCTGGTCAAAAAAGATGCTATCACTCTGGCGAATGTTGTTATACTTGAGCCTTAACACATGCACTGTAAAGATATACATGTTTAATACAAGTTATATCAGTAATAGCTGCAGGTGAATACGTTAAATGATATCGATATAATCGGTATCACAATTTGCTGTCAGAATTCGGAGGGACAGTGAACGAGAAGGCATGGTGTTCTATTGAACGGCGAAACCAAGTTGAATTTCTGAAAACGGGTCCCATTCTTTTTTCCAGTGGAGGTTAGACAGTTTCAATTGGAGTTGGATAGTTTTCTTTGAGTTCTTCATTGTGCTTATGGCGTTAGGACCCCGCGGAAGCTGCCGCTTGCTGCTTTACTAGCGGCTGCCTGCCACTGAGAGTTAGTTTTGGGAATCGTGCAGAAGCCAGTTCTTGTCACAAACTATGGCCCTGTATCAATTAAGTGGCTCGACCCTTCACCTTGGTCACTGGCAGTTCAGCGTCTTGAGTACTTGAAGCCCGTTAATTATTTGGACGTGGTCGCCTTGACTATGGAGGGAAGTGGGTCCGATGAGGTTTTTGAACAGACTGGGCTCTAACTAAGAGGGTCATTGGGACACAGTGGAACACCGTTGGAATAGTGCAGCGTTTCACCCAGTATTTACTGCCACTGTCTACATCCCCTCCCGCAGACCCCATTCTCACCTCTACTCCGCTCAAACATACGTCCCAAACTCCATCTCCTCTTACAGATGTTGCACGGTATTGGCACGTTTCTGTTCCAGTTCCGTACTTCTGAGCTACAATTAATCAGCCAGTTGTCAATTTAAAATGTTAACACCTAATTTGTTTAGATATTGTTTATTTAGCTCTAGTATTGACTGGAAATAGCTCTACAAGTGAGGATCACTGAAAATTGTATAGTTAATTCCAGCTCACGCGAAATCTCAGTCGCACTTTGCAGGTTGTTTTTCCCTTTACTCCGAGCTTGGTGCTTATGGAGTGAATTGCACTGAGGGTTTCTGTATTTCCTAATGCTTTTCTTCTTTCTAACTGGAGCAGGTGTTGGGGACAGATGAAGACAACATGGGGGATGTTTGTCCTCAAAAGCTGGGATCAGTCAAGCACCTCCGCCTCCTGCTGTTAATACTTATTCCATGTGTCAGCGCTTTCATCTGTGTCCTGGTAATCCTCTTGGCATTTGTAGGTAAGGTGATTTCAATATTACTC
>NW_025192072.1:0-2350 GCF_004010195.1 Chiloscyllium plagiosum
GACACATTAAAAAAAACTGCATCAACAAGAGTTATCTCTCCATTATCGTTTAAAAGGGGAGCAATGAGCATGTGATAATGCACACTGAGCGCAAACACTGAAGCTTCAACTGAAAGGCTTTTTGCACCATGTTAACCTGCTCCCTGGGCATTTCCTTCCAATGTCCGAGATGGTTATCAGGCTGGGATGGAGACTGACAGATCACATGGAATCCTTCAGGCAAGGTACACAAGGGCACAGTCCAGGCTTGCTGCAAACATTGGCCGTCCTCCTATTGAAGGGCTGGGAGCTTCTCTATGGCGGTTTCTCGTGCACATCTTTCGTGGAAATATCACAGATTTTACTGAAATGGAATGACCTGAAAGTAGAGAAGGAAATGGGAAGAATTAACCAGACAAGGGTGAGCATCAAGAGTGGTGGGAGTGTGTGGGAGATTCAATGCCATTAAAATTCCTAACTGGGTTTCACAAGAAAAGCTCAAATTGTTACCAGGGTATAACCGGGAAAATCTTCGCTGACATAAACAGGCTGAGTGTCAGAGACCCCGAGCCTCCGGTGTCTGACTCTCGATGAGGCATTACAGTCAAGGGCTGTTCATGTGTCAATAAAGGGTGACTTGGTGACATGGGGTTATGTTATAATCAATGAACAGAGGAGTATAGATTAAAGGTAAATGGCCAAAGGTTAAGAGGGAACATAAGGAAACACATTCACCCAGAGGGTGGTGACAGTCTGGGGACTCACTGCCTGTCAGGGTGGTTGAGGCAGAAGCTCTCCCATAACATGAAGTATTTCAATGTGCAGCTGGAATGCCGAGGTATACAGGGCTATGGGCCAAGTACTGGAACATGGAATTAGGATAGTGAGGTGGTTATTTGACTGGCTTTGGCTCATTGGGCCAAAGGGCCTTGTTCTTGTCGACCTGTTGTAGATGTCTGACTCTGCCAGGACTCCAGCAATGTGGCTGACCCTTACCTGCCATTTGAAAGGCTAAACAAGCCACTCAGTTTCGGGGCAGGTAGGGATGGGGAACAAATGCTGGTCTTGTCAGTGACACCCACATCCCAGGAAAGAATAGATGGGCTCAGTGATAACACCGTCACCTGAACCTGCAGGTTTCAAGCCCCACTCCAGACACTGGAGCACTATCTTGAGGCTGGCAAAGGCAAAGACGCCATCTGCTGGATGATCGGTTAAACCACTGCCCTCTCAGGTTGATGTGAATATAAGGGATTTGAGAACATCTCAGGGAATATCTCCCCAGTGTGCTGACCAATGGCATTAAAACAGATACAGAAACAAAATACTGCAAATCTCAAATAGAAGCGCGATGCTGGGGAAAGGGAACAGGTGCAGCCTCTGTGGGAAGAGGAGGATTAACTTTTTGGGTTCAGTGAAGTTTTATCTAAAAGGCAGCAAATTTTTATTTATATTTAATTTATGCTGTTTTATATTATTTTATTTAAATATTGTTGAAAACAAGTTTACCCACTTGATTGGAACCGCATTCACACACATGCATTCCCCCCACACTGATGCTCAGTAACAGCTCTGTGTACTATTCACAAGATGCACTGCAGAGATTCAGCAAAGATCCTGAGACAACAGCTTCCAAACCCATGACCACTTATATTTGGACAAGGGCAGCAGGTACACGGGAACATCACCCCAGCAAGTTCCCCTCCAAGTCATTCACCAGTTTGACTTGGAAATATGAAGCTGTTCCTACATCATCACTGGGTCAGAATCCTGGAATTCCCTTCCTAAGGACATTGTGGGTCCACCAACAGCACACGGACTGCAGGGGTTCAAGAAGGCAGTTAATCACCACCAGGGCAATTAGACATGGACAGTAAGAAGCCTGGTACAAGTAAGAGTAGGCATGCTTAAAGACCAGAAAGTGAGACTGTGATGTTTCAGTTATACCTGAACATTGGTGTGACCACATCTCAAATACTGAGGGTAGTTTTGGTCTCCCTATTGAAGGAAGAATGTAAATGCATCGGAGGTGGTTCACAGGAATTTTACCCGATTGATCCCTGGAATGAGTGGGCTGTGTGATGAGGAAAGATTGGAAAAGGGGATAAAGGGAATGGGGCTGAGCAGGGTGTTGAGGTAGGGATAGGTTGAGAATGGTAGAGAATATGACCTGATTAGTCGATGGGAAATTAATTTGTAGTCATCCCTCCCATCAACCAATCAGGTAGTATCCTCTACCGATCTTCACCTATCCCCATCTCACCACCCTGCTACCACCACTCCCTTTATCTGCAGCTCCCCCATCAGTGCCCCCCCCACCCCCCACCCCCCTTCCTCTAGAAGGGTTACAACCAAAACGTTGCCTTCTCCC
>NW_025192072.1:2926-3632 GCF_004010195.1 Chiloscyllium plagiosum
CCCACTGATACTAGAGCCATGGAGTGAGATTGCCGGAGCCACATGTGGACTGAGGAATACAACAGTCAGGACAATGAGCTGCTCTGGAATCCACCCTGAGCCCTGGATGATCCTCACTGAGATGGCCCAGGGGCTACAGAATATGGCAGCAGAAAGTGGAACCAGTTTATCATTGACTGTCCTCCCCAGCCGTGACTCCAAGATTCCCCCGGACTGAACATTCTCAATCTGACCCCAGGGACTCACGGGGCAATTTCATCTCATTTGAAGAGTAAAGAAAACCCAGGTCTAATTTATGGAATATTTATTTCCCAAATTGTTATTGTGCAATTGTTATTCTGAGTAACAAGGTCCTGCTTGTCATATTCATCAATATAGGGTTCCCAGTGGCTCTCGCTCCCGAACAGTTGATTTAAATTTCCTGGCCTCTGATCTTGCTGTCCATAAGTGATGGGTGAGCGTTGATGGGGAATTTCCATCAGACTATTGTATTCCCCATTGTCCCCTCCTGCCTTCCTTCTTTTCCCCATTTATTGGGAAAGATTTCCTTGAGGTTGTACATTCCTGCTGAAAGTGCCCCTTCTGGACACAATGGTAGCATTGCCCTCCTGCTCCGGGGACCCCATTGCCCCCTCTATTCTCCCCCTCATTCTCCAGGCCTTGAGGGTGGAAATTAACACTTCACACAGCTTTCCCTGAGGCTTCA
>NW_025192073.1:0-3632 GCF_004010195.1 Chiloscyllium plagiosum
TTCCATCCTGGACAGTTTGCTGGTTTGTACAGACCCTGGTCTGTACAATGTTCCATACTGGGCTTATACGTGTCTGGGCTAGGTCTGTGAGGTGGATTTAGTATCCGGTCCATTTCCTCGTAGAGCTATCAATCCTCCTGCAAGGCACATTTTGCTGTCAAACCCCATATTTCTACAACATGTTGTCCATTATGTAATTACCCAAGTAAAACGTAAATATCTATCCCTCTTATTATGGACCCGAGCAGATCCTCTCAATGTACATGGAAAAGGTAGTCTCGACCCGAACGCATTCTTATTTTAAAGGTAAATGCGAGGTGATTTATTTCATATACAATTCAGATACAATTTCAGATACAATATATTCAACTTTGAGCAAAACACAATCTATTCAAACACAGTCGACAAAATACAGCAACAACAAGAGGAACCTGGAATAACTATTGGAAAACTTAACAGAATAACAGTTTATTTAAGTGTTAAACAGTTACTGTTCCAATATGGTAACATCCCATAAACACACACTTGTCAAAAGCACATTCAGGAAACAGATTGTCTCACAAGCAGTTCTCCAATAAAGGAGGAAAGCACATCAAAAGACAATTCTGAGAGAAATCTCAGAGAGAGTGTGTAGCATCCTGCAGCGATTTATTACCTTCCAACCCTGCTGAGACCCCAGCAATAACTGGCGAAAGGTAAAACTTAGATCCTGACTCTGTGAGAGTTTGACCATCGCTCCATCGGACTCGGCCGCGGCTGCAAGGACCACAAGGAATAGACTGTATCTACACTGTCTATGGCACTGTAGGAGCCTCTTAAAAATGCCTAACCCTGCCTAAGCCATTAAGTGATGGCCAGATAAATGTCGAAGTAAAACATAAATAAATGAAACGAAAGGATGCAGCAGTCCTCGTGATCAGACACAGACGGCCTCGGCAGCCCAGCAATTCCAACTCTGCCAAAACACAGTGGAACCATCGAGCTTGTGAAGAGAAAGCATCAACTCTCTGCTTCACCCCGAACTTTGCAACTGGATATGTGCCATTCACCCAATAGTCAGCGATGTCAACATCCCACCCAGACCAAGTATTATTGTGGCATATGAGGGTTATAGTGAATGGAGGTTAACTGGAGCTGTTTGTTCAGTGCCTGTGATTGATGTCAGTCTCCATGGAACCTAATTGCGTCACTGGAGGGTTTCCTCTTCTATTAATGCGGGGCGTCCTTCAACCTGTTATCCCACTGTATAAGCAATAGCGTCATCCTCAAGATGATTTGGATCTGCAGGACAGAAAGAGGGAGAGAAAGAGAATCTTACAACAATAGACTGGAATGTTCCAACGGTGGATCAGAATCTGAGAACATTAGACTGGAATGTTCTGATAATGGACAGGAGTTTATCCTTGTGTCTTTACTATCTTGTTCGAGTTTGGCCATGGTTAGAGTTGCTGATAGAAGCCGTACTGATGATTATTCAGGTAGGTTACTACCCCATCCTTACTGTTGTTGGTGATCCTGGTGAGCCAAGACCTGTCAATTCTATAAGCAATGGTGAAAGTTATTGCTATTTCAATTATTTATATTTAACAAATACATAAACTGTTATCCTTAGTTTCAGTCACAAACACCATTCCATTAATTTCAGACTCCTCATTCATAAACATCTAAGAAGGAACAAGGCTATTCAGACACTTAAATCTTCTTTACCTCTGAACTGTTATGTGTCTCTGTATTTTCTCAGCCTCAGTGCTGTTGCTGAATTAGCAGTCACCTGTCCCCTTGTTAACTTCGAATTTTATGGCTCCAGTTCTTTTCTGATCAGTCTTCCAGATACAAATATCTTGACAATAAGCTTGTTCTTGTCTCTCCAGTTATTTCATAATAGGGACCCGATATCAGAGTAATAATGTCACCGGATGGGTAATTCAGAGGCACAGGTTCTGGCTTTAAATACATTGTTTCAAATCCTACCAGAGCCAATGATAGAACTTAAATTCGTATGGCAAACATTGGAATTAAACCTCATTTTACTTACATCAACAATAAGACATCAGTATTTCTAAAATTATTTTACTGATAGCCTTTAGTAAAGAATCTAAGTGTGACTGCAGACATACAACAATATGGTTGGCTCTATATTGTCTTGACAAATAGCCTCACAGTCAAGAGCAATTATTGGTGGACAACAAATGCTACCCTTGTCAGGGATGCTTTATAAATAATGATCTCTATGTCACAGAGACGGTGCAACTGATTTTCACCAGACCAAACCCTGGCATGATAGTACAATCAGGAGGTAGTGCAGTAACTATGTGTTTAACCCGTAGCACTGTGAGAGAATAAGAAATTGAAACTTAATGGGTATGGACAGACACTCATTACGATGTTTCAAACAGCCATTGGTAAGGTGAGAAATTCCAGATTTCCCACAGGATGCTCGATTCCCAATAGTTTACACGCCTGTGAAGAACCCTCATTTCGGTTGACAGAGATGTATGGGCTCTGAATGCACTTTAATGCGCAGTTACTGTGTGAGCCTCCACTCAACGTTACATTGTTCACAATCCTGTCAGAAGTTATAATACATTCAGTCTGAAACAGTTCGCCATTCCTCACCCACTTGACTTTCAGAAAGAACATCACTCAGCTGTTGAAGATGCTTTTGAGACAGGTTTTAAAAATGGCTTCATTCCCCCGCCAAACAACCACGATAACACAACACGGATGTATTTTGGGTAATGACGGGGAATAACATTGAACAGTCCTTCTGTGTAGTTCCTGCTCTCTGTATTTATGTATTGACACCTTTCTGTTCCTGTGTTAGTGACTTGAGAAGCTGAGTGACCTTTTCCTGTTCCTTTCTAAGTGACTCCAGGTGTAAAATGGTCACGTTCAGATCCCGTGTAAATGACGTGTGGGGCTGAGCAGAATCCTTGTCTTTCTGTGTAACCCCCGGAAGGGACTGAAAGGACTGACCCTCTTCTTGCCCAGTTTTGATGGGCTGAATGGCTTTTCCTCATTCTTGTGAAGCCAGAATTAGGCTCATATCCTCTAAATCCTTCCTATTAATATGCACATCCAGATGCTTCTTAAATGTTGAAATTGTACCAGCCTCCATCACGTTCTCTGACAGCTCATTCCATTCACACACCACAATCTGCATGAAAATTTTGTCCATTTACGATCTCTCTCCTTTCACCTTAAGCTTTTATCCTATAGTTTTGGACTCCCGGATACTGGGAAAAAGACCTTGCTATTCAGATTGTCCATGTCACTCACGATTTTATAAACATCTGTAATGTCACACCTCGGCCTCCGTTGCTCCAGAGTAAACAAACCCTAGTCTGCCCACCCTTTCCCTGTAGCTCATTCCCTCCATGCTCGGCAATATCGTTGTAAAACGTATCTGCAACCTCTCGAGTTTAAAGGCATCCTTCCTACAGCAGACAGAACTAAATTAAACAGAGTATTCTAAATCTGGCCTCACCAATATCCTGCCCTGTCGAAATATGATCTCCCAACTCGTATGCCCAATGCACTGACCAGTAAAGGCAAACATCCCAAACCGCTCCTTCCCCACCCGGTCTACCTGCGACTCCATCTCCAAAGATCTATGAGCCTGCACCATTTTG
>NW_025192074.1:0-3632 GCF_004010195.1 Chiloscyllium plagiosum
TCCACACTGTAAGTAATCTAATCTAAAAAAATGTGTAGAAACCACTGAAATTGGTCTTTTCCAATAAAGCCTCTTTCCTTTGATACCGTTCAGTGACTTTTTCGTGAACCTGATGCTCCAATAATCTCTGGTCCATGCAAATACAGGAGGATTGATCATGCAACCACCTTATCTGATTGCATTGAGTGTTTCGAATGTCCTTATTGTGATGTTGGGCCACGTTCAACGAGCAACAATGACAGCTGCAGCACAGACTTAATGGTGTCAACGTGAAATTGAATGTTACACGGTACAATGTATCAGTCATGGGAGGAGTGACGGAAAGAGGTGATACTGATTGTGAAAGGGAGAGAAATCTCCGATATTGGTTGAATTTGAAACTTGATATATGACTCGCAATGATGTCAGAGAGCAGACTGGTGAGTATTTTCGCATTAAAAGGGGGCTGATTGTTTTCAGCGTTTGTTTCACACAGGTGATGTGGCATAAAATGGAACAAATGTGCATTGCCATTACTCGCAAATGAGCGGATTCTTTTGCGGCTGCAACGCAGAGCACGAAACACAATATGATCACGTGAGAAAAAAACACGGTATAAAAAGCAAAAAGTTCAATGGCATAGATAGGTGAGGAACAGCAGTAAATGCACAACAGGAAAAGTTGCCACATACTGGACTGAGATTGGGTTGAATCTTCTTCTTAGATGTCCCCAGACACTGTGGAGATTCCACCACTGAGGATGTTGAAGATTGAATCCTGTAGGTTCCTACAAAAGATGAAATGTCCAGGCGATAGTGCACAGTATTGTCGAAATGCAGTGTTCAGTGACACCGAAGTTTCACATCCTTACTTTACCAGTTCCACGAGACAAGGAATAAATATTGTTGCACACTCACATCACACCGGTTCCCAGGCCTGGAATCATAAAAAACTGAGTGACGAAGTGGCGAAGATCTATTCGGAAATGCGGAGTGGAATGAATGCTTGTATCACCTCTGAGGCTGGAAGCTCCAATCTTAGCTGGAGCAACTACTGTTCACAAAGCGAAGGGAGCATTGGGACATCGGGCTGGGAGGGCTAACCTCATCTGGAGCTGCTTCAATTGACATGGCGCAGGTAGTACTGGTCTGGGGTAAAAAGATCCTGAGCTATTTTAATCAGAATTGAAAGAGATCCTGGTAGCACACAAGATTGTGGATTGAGATTGATGCTCCCCAGGGGATTGTCTCAATTTTAAATCAACATTTTTCAAAGATTGAGCTCATGTAGGAGTATCTGTACAGTGAGAAAATGATTTAATTGTATCGCTCTCTGAGATTTCTCGTATGTCTGACTCAACAGTCGGTTAAATTTCTGGAACAGTTTTTAAAATCTTTCTTTCATACTTTTCAATTTCCTGCAAGCTTACTCAGTCCATTAAATTAATCTAAAAATTCGAACAGGAAAGGAGAGAAATGATGCTGGGATTCGCCTTGATTTTCCCTCGAATTATGGAGGAACAACAGGAGAGAGGAGGTAAAAATTATCTAGTCAGACAGAGGGTGAAAGGAAGCTTCTTAAGGAGAAATGCGCTTTCTTCACTAATGAAACTGACCACGTCGCAATATGGTGATGGCATCTGTCACTGGATTTCTATCAAAGCCCCGGATCAATTAATCACCCCGAGAGCATCAGTGTCAATGTGTCGGATTCTGACAGAAGGGTAGATGCCTGGATAGTCCCTACTCTGTCGGTCATTTCAGCCTTTATTCTCCTCTAATTCCGCTTCCCAAGGAGTTTCTGAGGATTTAGAAATTTGTGATTTGGTATTTGTTTCGTTTCCTTGCCAGTTCCTGGAGCCGCAGCAATGAGCAGCTGGGTTTGGTAAGTGGAAAGTATTAAGAACAAACTATTTCAGCTTCCACTTCTGTGGTGACCATGGTATACTCAAGCCATTTATGGAAGGGATTCTTGCACTTGCATATCAGGAATTAAATCCACAATTTTGCCTCGCCCCAAATCGTCATCAGTTTGTTAAAGTCGACAGGCTTTGCTGTCCAGCCAAAGAGGATTCCAACCTACAATCGCTGATTCATAGGCAGCTGCGTTACCCATTGCGCCACTGGCCAGGATATTACAGCATGCATTCATGCTGCAAAACAGTGCTGTTAACACGAATGTGAACAACAACGTTCATGTTCACAAGTTGAAAAACCAGCAAAGATAATCACCGTCACTGCTTCACTCAAATGGCCCCCACTGTTTGAAGCAACAGACGCAAATAAAACACGTCTGTCCCAATGAAACTGATATTCACCCTATATCTGCGCTACCATGAAATGTGATTACTGCTAAACTGATAAATTTCAATTCCACATCCCTGCTTTTCGTCCATAAATCGAGGTATACTCAAGTGTAATCAGAACAATGGATGTTCCCGTTAATTTTTGGATCTTTTGATTACTTTAACGACCTGTGCGAGTTCGCATGAAAATCAATAATATAAAACAAGCTAAAACTCCGTTCTGTACATTTAACTCAGTGCAGAGTCAGCCTATGAGAAAGGTCACAGAGCGTACAAATTGCCTCTGTTTCTCTCTGCAAAGATTAGGTTCGCTACAAACGGGAAACAGGCCAATTGACCAAACAACTGCACACTGACCGTTCAAAGAGTAACCAACAAGATCTATTCCCCTATGAGTAATGCAGGTAACAGTTTCGGCAATTTTGCATGATCAATGCAACTAACCATTTTTATTTTGTGAGAGGAAACCAGAGAACCCAGAAAAAAACGGCATATATTCATGGAGAATGTTCAAACTTCACAGAGACAGTCGCCCAATGCTGGAATCGAACCCGATCAATGGCGGTTTGAGGGTACACGAGTTAAACTTTGCCGGATATCTCTTTATAACGAGACATTTACTTTGGAAAACATATTCCCTCAATCCTCAAATATGTGTCCTGTTAAAAACTATTTTACTTCAGATTAAAATTGCTAAGCATCCTCTCCCTCAGATGTCCCAATCTCCCTGTGACATGTCAATAGAAGCTGCATAAGGTGTGTTTAAATCTGCAAGCCTGATGTCCAAATGCTCCCTGCTCCATGCCAATAAGAACTGCACCTGTTGAGGTTGGATGTTACAGCCTGACGTCCCAGTGCTTCCTTCTCAATGTCAGTAAAAACAGCAGTAAGTGAGGTTGGAGCTCCCAGTCTGATATTCCAATAAATCCTGCTACTCTATGTCAAACAAAGTTGGTTCACGTGAGGCTCAAACCCACAGCCTAATGCCACAATGCTCCCTGCTCTGCAACAATAGACGGTGCTCCACGTGAGTTTGGAGATGCCAGTCTCGGCATTTCACGCACTTCTGTACTGTCAGAGAAGGACATCACGGGTGGTTTTCTCCATCCCCATTTCCAGGTGGATCTCCGGGGTTGCACCACTCACTATAGCCTCACCCACTCACACCCCATTTACCTGGATGTAGGTGTACTCGCTGAGCTGGAATGTTCATTTCCATTCGTTTCGTCAATCTACTTCAGTGTCTTTTGGGTGAAGCGCTGCTGCTGATTCCTGCTTTGTATTTATAAGTTTCTTTGTTCTAGATGACAAAACATGATTTTTTTTTGGTTCTATGCGCCTCTTTCAC
>NW_025192075.1:0-3632 GCF_004010195.1 Chiloscyllium plagiosum
AAAAAGTAGCTACTTTTTAAACAGCACAAGGTCAAAGCACGCACACTCCCCTCCCCTCCGCTCCCCCCCCCCCCCGCCACCTCACTTCTTTTACTATTGGTCCAGTTAATAATGGCACTCGGCCATTGTTCCTTCACTACCCTTGCGATGGCACATGAACTCGCTGGTGGCTCTATCGGTGGGAGCTGTGGGTGAAGCCCTTCCCGCACTGAGAGTGGGTGATTGGCCTCTCCCCAGTGTGAATCTGCTGGTACTTCAGCAGGGTGGAGTAATTGCTGAACGCGTTCCCACACTCGGGGCACAAGAACAGCCTCTCCCCAGTGTGGACCCACTAGTGCTTCAACAGGGCAGAGGAATTGCTGAAGGCCTTCCCGCACTCGGGGCAAGAGAATGGACCCACCCCAGTGTGGACCTGCCGATGCCTCAGCAGGTTGGAAGAATTGCAGAAGGCCTTCCCACATTCAGGGCAACTGAAAGTACTCTCCCTGTGTGCAACCACTGGTGCTTCAGTTGGTTGGAGGAATTGTTGAAGGCCTTCCAGCACTCAGGCAGCTGAAGGGCCTCTTCCCAATGTGGACCCGCCGGTGCTTCAGCAGGGAGGAGGAATTGCTGAAGGCCTTCCTGGACTTGGGGGAAGAGGCCTTTCAGCTGCCCCGACTGCGGAAAGGCCTTCAGCAATTCCTCCACCCTGCTGAAGCACTGGTGGGCCCACACAGGACAGCTGAAAGGCCTCTCCCTCGTGTAGACCCACCAGTGCTTCAGCAGGGTGGAGGAATTGCTGAAGGCCTTTCCGCAGTCGGGGCAGCTGAAAGGCCTCTTCCCCCAAGTCCAGGAAGGCCTTCAGCAATTCCTCCTCCCTGCTGAAGCACCGGCGGGTCCACATTGGGAAGAGGCCCTTCAGCTGCCTGAGTGCTGGAAGGCCTTCAACAATTCCTCCAACCAACTGAAGCACCAGTGGTTGCACACAGGGAGAGTACTTTCAGTTGCCCTGAATGTGGGAAGGCCTTCAGCAATTCTTCCAACCTGCTGAGGCATCGGCAGGTCCACACTGGGGAGGGTCCATTCTCTTGCCCCGAGTGCGGGAAGGCCTTCAGCAATTCCTCTGCCCTGTTGAAGCACCAGTGGGTCCACACTGGGGAGAGGCTGTTCTTGTGCCCCGAGTGTGGGAACGCGTTCAGCAATTACTCCACCCTGCTGAAGTACCAGCAGATTCACACTGGGGAGAGGCCAATCACCCACTCTCAGTGCGGGAAGGGCTTCACCCGCACCTCCCACCGACAGAGCCACCAGCGAGTTCATGTGCCATCGCAAGGGTAGTGAAGGAACAATGGCCGAGTGCCATTATTAACTGGACCAATAGTAAAAGAAGTGAGGTGGCGGGGGGGGGGGGGAGCGGAGGGGAGGGGAGTGTGCGTGCTTTGACCTTGTGCTGTTTAAAAAGTAGCTACTTTTTCTACACCTTTTTGCTGGGGAGATCTGAAGCTGTAACAAAGTTGGGTCACAATAAAGGTTACCTGAACTTACGGCCGGGCTCAGACTCTCAATGAAAGCTTTGAGCTCCAAGAGTTTTTGTTTTAAAGCTGCTCATTTCTTTCCAATGTCGTGTATCAGGTGGAGCAGTGAATGAGTAGCTGGTATCATTAGAAATTGTAAATCAAATTCTTCTGTTCCCAGTAAGAGCAAAACATCCTTGAAAGCTGCTTTGAAAGTCCAGTCTTCACAACGACCCTTTTGCTTTCACCGCCGACGATTAGAGTCATACAGCATGGAAACAGACCCTTCGATTCAACTCGTCTGTGCCAAACAGATATCCTAAATTAATCTAGTCCAATTTGCCTGCATGTGGTCCATATCCCTCTAAACCCTTCATATTCATATACCCATCCAGATGCCTTTTAAAATTCCCCTCTCACCTCAAACTTATGCCTTCTAGTTTTGGACTCCCCTACCCTGGGCAAAAGACCTTGGGTATTCACCCTATCCTTGCCCCTTATGAACGTCTATAAGGTCACCCCTCAGCCTGCGATGCTCCAGGGAAAATATCCCCAGCTTATTCAGCTTCTGCTTGTATCTCAAACCCTCTAACTCTGGCAACAGCCTTGTAAATCTTTTCCGATCCTATTCAAAGTTTCACAATATCTTTCCTCTAACAGGAAACCAGAAATGAACGCAGTCTTCCAAATGTGGCCTAACCAATGTCCTGTACAGTCACAACATGACCTCCCAACTCCTATACTCAATGCTCTAGCCAATAAAGGAAAACATACCAAATTCCTTCTTCACTGTCCTGTCTACCTGAGACTCCACTTTCAAGGAATTATGAACCCGCACTCCGAGGACTCTTTGTTCTGCAACACTCCCCTTAACTGTGTCAGTCCTGCCTAGATTGCTTGACCAAAATGCAAACCACAGACTTCATTAAATTAAACACCATCTGCCACTCCTTGGCCCATCAGCCCATCTGATCAAATCTAATTTATAGTGAACTCTCTTTCCTCTCTTATTCCTTTGAAGCTGAAAATCTCTATCCCACACACACTCCCTCCATTCTCACTTTGTTGAACCTAATCCCTGCTGTATCTCATCCTGAAGGGTGTGGTTCATGCTGATTAACAGGGCCACACTCAGGGGGGTTCCAATTCAAACATTCAGAATCCTGACCAGCTTGGACAGAGTGGACGTTGGGAAGATGTTTCCATTGGTTCTACTCTCTCCAACCAGTGGGCGCAGCCTCAGTGTAAAGGGAAGACCTTTAAGAACGGAGATAGGAAGAAACTTCTTCAGCCAGACAGTCGTGAATCTATGGAATTCACTGCCACAGAAGGCTGTGGTGGACAGGTCATTGAGGATATTGAAGACTGAGATAGATAGGTTCTAGAGTATCAAAGAGATTGAGGATTACGGAGACAAAGTGGAAGAATGGAGCTGAGAAACCTATCAGCCATGATTGAATGGCAGAGCAGACCCGATGGGCTGAATGACCCAACTCTGCTCCTATGTCTTATGGTCTCTTGCCGTCCTGGACACAGACTGTGAGAATTGGGAGCAAGAGTCAGCCATTGGGCCTTTGAAGCCTGCACCAGCATTCAACAGATCCTAACTCGACATGAATCTACTAACATCTAGGTGAATAGGCTGGGAAGTTTTCATTGGAGCATAGTTTGAGAGGTGATCTTACAGAGGTTTATAAAATCATGAGTGGCATAGATGAGATGACTGCTGGGTATCCTTTCCCGAGGGTGGGGTTTCAAGATTAGGCAGCAAATTTGAAGGTGAGAGGAGAAAGATTTTAAAAAGGCATGAGGGGCACTTTTTTTGTTTACACAGAGTGGTTTGTGTGTGGAATGAAGATCCAGAGGAAGTGGTGGATACAGGTACAGTAACAACATTTAAAAGACATTTGGGTAAGTACATATATTGGAAAGATTTGGAGGGATATGGGCCAAACACTGGCAGGTGGGACTAGTTTAGTTTGTGTGAATTTTGTCAGCATGGACTAGTCCGACTGTAGTGTCTGTTTCTGTGCTGTATGACTCTAAATGGTCTTTAAACCATTTTCTTGCCTTTCCCCATAAACATACACTTCTTTGCTGTTCAAGAATCATTGAACTCAGCCTTGAATATATTCAATG
>NW_025192076.1:0-1686 GCF_004010195.1 Chiloscyllium plagiosum
CCTATAGCGGGGATACTTGAATGCAGAAAACTCCAAATGTGGTCTAACATATTACTCTTGTTCCCTGAGTTCCCCAGTAGTTGTCCACAGTAAGTTCTGGAGTAAAAAATGTGTTTCAGGTCTTAGCCATATCATATGGTTCCACACATCAATGGTCTCATTGCTACTTTGTCTCGAGTTACTCTTTTGCTCAATGTATTTATACAATCACTTTTGGATTCTCCTTATCATTCTCTGCCAAGGCTATTTCATGTCCCCTTTCTGCAATCCTGATTTCCACCCAAATTGTATTCCTACAGTCCCTGTCATCCTCAGAGGTTCCCTTGATCCAGCTCGTGATACCTGACATGTGCTCCCTTTTCCTTGACCAGACCCTCAGTAGACAGCCAGTGTTTGCTAATGTTGTCAGCATTGACCTGCACACAAACAGGAACATGCTGGCACTGATCGCTCAATTTATCTCACTTTTAATATATTCTCACTTGCCAGACTTCGCTTTCCCTGCAAAGAGACTCCCCAATCACATTTTGAAAGTTCCTGGCTAATATAATCAATATTGGTCAGGCCCCATTTTGTAACTTGAACTTGTGGACCAGGCCTGTCCTTTTCCATCGCTGTTTTCAAACTAATAGAACTGTGGTCACTTTGGCAAAATGCTTTCCCACTAATACCTCAGTCCCTTTTCCTACCTTGTTTCCAAAGGGGGGTCAGGTTTTGCCTCTTTCTCTTTTCAGGCCATTTACACATTGATTGGGAGTTTCTGGAACACAATTACCAAATTCCTCCCTTGCAAACACTGAACACTGGCAGTCTCAGTCTCAGTTTGGAAAATATAAAAACCCCAATCATAACAGCCCTATTATTATGATTAATATTTGAGATCTCCCGACATACGTGTTCCTCAGTCTGCCACGGATTATTCGGGGTTAGTGGAACAATCATGTCAGACTGATAACCCATTCTTATTTCTCAGTTTCATTAACATAGCTTCACTGGGTGATCCTACAGGAATATCCACTCTAAGTACTGCTGGGATGATTCATGCAATCAAAACCCACCACCACACGTCCTCTCTTTCCTCCCCTTCGATGCTTCCTGTAGTATCTCTACCTTGAAACATTGAGTAGCCAGTTCTGCCCCTCCATCAGCTGTGTTTCTGTCATAACTATAATATCCCAGTCCGATGTTTCAATCCATGCCCCGAGTTCATCTGTCGGGCCTCTTTCATTGAAATAAATGCAGTCTAATCATCAGTTTTTCCACATTCCCTGCGATGTTCTTGCCTGCCTTGCCTGTTGAATATTCTCTCTTTAACTTGTGCACTGGCCTCAATCTTCTTTCTGGCTTTACGGCTGTTTAAAGTCCAACACCCTGCCAGTTAAGTTTATATCCTCTCAAGCAATTCACCCAACCAGGGTATGGGTCCCCCTCCCGCTCCCAGTTCAGGTGCCTTTCCCACCCTGTCTCCCTGTGTTGACACCTTCAGGGATCTAGGTACCTGTCCACTAAGGTCCAAGTGTTCCTCAGTACTCCACAAGGTTCGCGCATTCATTATGTCTGCCCTTCACTTATCATACCTTCCACAGGGTATGACCTTACATTGAACAGAACTAAACTCTGCTCAGATTATCATCTGATCGTCATCACACTGTCGCGAGAGACCATCCCCCTCACTGTGAACAACAC
>NW_025192076.1:2024-3632 GCF_004010195.1 Chiloscyllium plagiosum
TTATCCTCCAGTCATTCGGCACTTCACCTGTGACCAGCCAAAGTACCCACCAGGGCCCCAGCAATATCCTCCCTTACTTCCTATAGCAGCCCAGGATATATTTCATTGGGTACTGGGGGTTTATCTACCTTTATGCTTGTGAAAGCGTTTAATAGCTCCTCCTTATTGGTCGTCACATGTTCGAGAACCTCACCATCCTCGACTGAAATGTCTAGCTACAATGCCTTTCCCCTGTGTGAATAAGGACAGGAGGTATTCATTGAAGACCTCACCTACGTCCTCTGGCTCCATGTACAGATTGTTCCTTTGGTTTCTAACAGGCGCAACCCTCTAACTATACTGATAAATACCTCGTGGCCTTTCCTTCACAGTATCTGCCAAGGATATTTCATGTCCATTCTTTGACCCTCAATTTGAAGGACCCCATTGCATGTTCTATACATTTGAAGGGCTTCTCCTGTTTTCATCACAGTATGCTTTCTTTATCAGGATCACAACATCGCTTGATCAGTATTCGCTGGAGTTACTGCCTTTGACATTCAATCATCGGGGACCACACCGGACCTGAATTCTCACCGTATCACTTTAACATACTTCCTTTTTCCGAATATGAGCCCAACTGCAGATAGTTGCTCCTAGTCTGTGTTTGCCAGGTGCTGTATCATGATCGTGATAATGCCCAGTGACAGTGATATTCTAATGATTAGGGGGCTTCCCCATATTTGGAATCTTCACTTCTGCACTACCCTTATCTCTTTCCAAAATAACTCTGACAATTCGAGTTATGCCCACTATCCCCAAAACGCTACAGAAATCATTGTGTGTGTCATCTTGCCCAGCACCTCCAGCCCACAATGTCTGTAACTTCCAGCCCTTACCGAGAGCTCCAAACATCGGCTAACAAGACATGATATAGATACAGTGTTGGAGGGGGAGCTGAGTACAGACACACCCAAGGCTAAATCACCACTCCGACTGTAAATTCTGTTGTACTAAGACTCACTACTCTGCAACACTGTATCTATGGCATGTCTTGTGGACCAGTATCTTCAATAGTTTGTAACTACTATAACAGTTACATTCCCTATAACCTCCTCCCTTCCCGATAGTCCCTACACATATTTGAAATATACTGCATCCCAGACTACCATCCCTATCGCTGTAACTTGTTTCGATGTCTATACCATGCTTTATCTCTTTAAAAATCACACAACACCAGTTTATAGTCCAACAGGTATAATTGGAAGCACACTAGCTGATAGTCACCTGATGAAGGAGCGTCGCTGCGAAAGCTAGTGTGCTTCCAATTAAACCTGTTGGACTATAACCAGGTGTTGTGTGATTTTTAATTTTGTACACCCCAGTCCAACACCGGTATCTCTAAATCATACCTTATCTCGGTAGTCTCCTCCTCCATTAACAGGAGACAGGGTCATTCAGCACGGAAACGGTTCCTTCGATCCAACTAGTCCATGCTGAACAGAGTCCCTGAATGATTCACGTTTCCCTGCATTTGGCACAAATCCCTTCAAACGTTCTCCTCTCTCTGTACCTGCCCAAATGTCTTTTACATATTGTTGTTGTTGTTGTTGTTGTTGTTGTACATTT
>NW_025192077.1:0-1823 GCF_004010195.1 Chiloscyllium plagiosum
TAACATGAATCTGACTCTCATTCAACAGCTGACTTTTCTAAAGAAGTGTACATGTAATGTGATAATTGTAATGCAAGCCTTCTGTGTGTCTTTGTGTGATTGTGTGTGTCCGATGAGTGTCTGTCTCTGACTATCTTGCGTTATGTGCAAGTTTGCTGGTCTGTCTTGCTGTTTCTGTGTCTGTGTGCTCCAGAGTCTGCTCCTGTTTGTGCATCTATCTTCACTTTGTGTGAGACTATGTGTGTGTGCACACAAGTTTTTGTGTGTTCATTTGCATGCTGGCTTATTTCTCAGTCTGTTTGAGGTGTCTGAGTGTTGATTTGTGTGTCAGTGATATTTACAGAGCCAGAAGATTGTTGTTAAGCAGTGTCTGTTGAGGTGTGTGAGTGTGCATTTGTGAGGGAGTGATTGTTTTGAATCTGGATAGAATAAGAGAGTGGAGAAGAATGTATGATTCCCTTTAAGACCGAAAGTACTTTTCTAAACTTAAGGTACAGCAAAGGCAACCTTATACAGGCTGTTCCAAGATAGACACATGTAACTGCTCACTGGATACCTGATTTGGGGTTGCTGTTTTGACAATAATTCAAATCTGATCAGTTCATTTAAACCAAACACTCTGCCCTTCAAAGCCAATCAAATTTATAATCTGATGATGTTGACAACCTGAACCCAATCCAGCTATAAGAATTTCAAGTATAATAATATGAGTCCGGCTCACACAGGAAAGCAGCAGTGCACTGAAGCTCTCATAGAAAACGATCCAGTTAAGGAAAGAGACCATTGGTGATGGAGGGTCGCGCAGCAACTGTGAAATGAAAGGGTTAAGGCAATCACACAAAAAGACTTTTTGAACATGTCCATTCACAGCGAGAAATAACAAGATGGGATGGGGCTCCCGAGGGGTTTTGATAAATGTCCCATGCAACATGGAGTAGTTAGAGTCAGGGATCACCAGAGTGAGGCCCTGGCGGAGAGGAGGGGCGTGTTTGCAGTGAAGGGGAACATTTAATTTGCATGGGGTTTGCCAGAGAAGAAGGACAACAAGACAGGATGAGCAGATTATAGCTCTGTCAGGAACTGTTAATGGGCCGACACTGATAGGCACAGGATTAGAAAGATGTTCAACCATGGGTAATCCAGAGACAAATAGTATTGGAGCTGAGAGGAAGTGCCGCTGAGGGAGGTGCTCCAGAGTTCCCCAAAACCGAGATGCTATGATCCCCCATTTTAACATTCATCACTGGGTTCTCTGATGGGGGATGGGAGAGTTGGCTCGAGGCGGCCTGCAAAATCTCTCTCATGCGGCACCCCGAGGCATTAGGGATGTGTGGAAATTGATCATTATTAGTATCACCGGCCTGTTGAGGTCGCGGTTGTGGAAGGAGTTGGTATTGTTCTTGTTTTTGTTGTAGCAATGGTTTAGGGTTTCGTGATCGGCATTCTCGTGCCCACATCTCCTGCACTTTTCTTTGGTTATATTCCCGTGTAGCTGTCTCGGTCCTTTGATTTGTCTCAGATTACATGACTGTGTTAACATAGGATATGCCTCCTTTTCCTTTTGGTAATCAAAAAGAACTTGTCAGTCCAGATATAAAAGGCTGTGATATTTGCTTCTGGATTAGTGGTGCTGGAAGAGCACAGCAGTTCAGGCAGCATCCGAGGAGCAGTAAAATCGACGTTTCGAGCAAAAGCCCTTCATCAGCAATAAAGGCAGAGAGCCTGAAGGTTGGAAAGATAAGCTAGAGGATAGTGGGGGTGGGGAGAAAGTAGCATAGAGTACAATAGGTGAGTGGGGGAGGGGATGAAGGTGATAAGTCAAG
>NW_025192077.1:1967-3632 GCF_004010195.1 Chiloscyllium plagiosum
GGATACAATAAATGATATTGGTGAATGTGCAGGTAAAACTTTGATGGATGTGGAAGGGTCCTTTAGGGCCTTGGATGGAGGTGAGGAAGGAGGTGTGGGCGCAGGTTTTGCAATTCCTGCGGTGGCAGGGGTAGGTGCCAGGATGGGAGGGTGGGTTGTAGGGGGGGCATGGATCTGACCAGGTAGTCACGGAGGGAACGGTCTTTGTGAAAGACGGAAAGGGGTGGGGAGGGAAATATATTCAATGTTTGTGAGAAGTTTTGTAGCTCGGGTGCTCGTTGTTGTGGTTCTGTTCGCCGAGCTGGGAATTTGTGTTGTAGACGTTTCGTCCCCTGTCTAGGTGTCATCCTCAGTGCTTGGGAGCCTCCTGTGAAGCGCTTCTGTGATATTTCTTCCGGCATTTGTAGTGGTTTGAATCTGCTGCTTCCGGTTGTCAGTCCCAGCTGTCCGAGCAGTGGTCGGTATATTGGGTCCAGATCGATGTGCTTATTGATTGAATCTGTCGATGAGTGCCATGTCTCTAGGAATTCCCTGGATGTTCTCTGTTGAGAACAGAGAACAGCCAGGGAATTCCGAGAGGAATTCAAACCACTACAAATGCAGGAGGAAAGATCACAGAAGCGCATCACAGGAGGGTTCCCAAGCACTGAGGATGTCACCGAGACAGGGGACGAAACGTCTGCAACACAAACTCCCAGCTCGGCGAACAGAACCACAACAGGGAAATATATTCCTGGTGGTGATATTTGCTTCCCTGTTAATTGTTTACCAGGTAATGATATGCAATTTAAAAGCATGGGCATGCTGAGGTTGCATACAATTTACAAGGGTTGGGACCTGCTAATTTATCATTTGCCAAAACGGGATGCCAGCAGAGGATTCCAAAACCTTTTTAAAGGGGGCAATGGATTCTGGCACGGGTTCATTAACATTTTGCAGACAACTGGTGACTTCTCCAAAGTCTGCTTGCCGCTGTGCTACTGTCATGATGACAATCTTAACAGTAATTTCAAACCAAGATATTATTCCCTCCACATTAACCCATGACCTCGGGGGAAATACAATGGAATTTTAAATGGTTGTCCAACGTGTTCTGTATGCTAAGGTCATTAAAGTTTTGACATCCTGATGCAAGAAGTTATAATAACTACAGATTTGTAATAACCAATTAAAATATTATGTTGGGCACTTGAGTGGGTTGTGGGTGTGCTGAACCATGCTGTGAACTTCAAAGTGAGTCCAGGGCTTATCAAATGGAGTTTCACCTTTCATTATACTTGGGAAAACAAATTCTTTGTTGCTAATTTTCTGTGAATTGTGAGACCTGGTGCACTGTGCAGGACGAGAAAAACTGGACGCGGATGCAAGAGCAGACTCTGAAACAGAGGTTGAAACAAGTCTTCTGGGACCTGCTTCAGTGGTTTCCTGAACACCTTCCGTCCAGGCGCTCGGACCCTGTTGAGAACTTGCACCAGTATTTTGTGGTTGAGTAACGAGAAGTGCGTCATCGTTTCTGGCAGCCTTTTGTTCCTGGTCAGCTTCCCTGCTTGGTCAGAAAGCAACAAAAGCAGCAATCTTGTCTATTTGAGGATCGGAGTCAGGGGCAGAGGCAGTAAATTTGGGATACTGAGTGGATTGGGCGGCAGTGCATTGGGAAGGTTTTCT
>NW_025192078.1:0-3632 GCF_004010195.1 Chiloscyllium plagiosum
AGAGGCATGTAGGGCACAATTTTCTCATTTGCAGTTAAAATATTTTGGCAAACGAGTTTCATGCGCCAGGTCCATCATGGCTCTGAGTGACTTTTTCCTTATACAGTCTTCCACTCATAATCACATTAATTCTGCATCTGGCCTCTCGGACACCTTTCCCAGGAAATCGCATGGCCGCCGAGGCAGAAATGCCTTCTCAAGCACGCTCTTCTAGTGCAATGTGTAATGCCCGGTTGCACACTACTTCAGAGCCACCCCCTCACACTCTGGTGTCCGAACATCCTAACCAAGCATATGTCCAGCTTCTACCCTACATGGCAGGCAGGGCCTTGGAGATGTGGGTGGACACTGTGTTGGAGAGGAGGGCAGTCCTTCCCATTAAGACCATCAAAAAGGAGGTAGATTGCAGCCCAGGTCAATGCCGTATCTTGGGTGAAAATTTAACACTCAGCAGTGCTACAAGTAAGTCAATGATCTCCTGAACACTGCAAGGAGTAAGTGCTGCTACCTTCTGTCTGCCACCTCACAGTCATAAGGTTAGCACTCACCAACTCGCCACGACCCAAGCATCTCATTAAGGCTCTTAGGCTAGGAAGCTCAACAATGCAGACATCATGTCCACTGGATGGCTCTCACCCATCTCGTTCTCACAAACCACGAACCCTTCCAGTCCTCTGTGATCACAACTCACTCACTGTGGACACCTCATCGGACCTCCTGCTCACTCACCACCATTCACTGATCTTCCATCCACTTCAAAGGAAAGTTTAGCCCTTGTTTGAGCTGAAAAAAGTCTAGGACTGGTGGTGTGGGAGGTTGGCTCCTCATTCAGTATAAGGAGAAAATAGTGGAGTGGCCACATAAGACCACAATGCCTTGTGTGGAGATGGAGAGACCTCAATTGACAACCAACCTAGTAAGCTTCACTATGTTGTGCTGTGCTGTACTTCCATTACAACTGTTGTTATCTTAATTTATTCTTAATCAAAGTTTTGTACAAATGCTACAACTAATTGTCTCCTCTTATACCAGCATTAGCAGTAGCCAGCATATTTCCACAAAAAGGCCTGCATTAGAGATCCTCGATTCAACCTCCCCCTCGGAGGAGGAAACCACTCCACCAGCAAGACATTCCTCCATCAGCTCAGGGACTTTCACCTCAGTGAATGCTCCTTCCAGATCAGACAAGGGAGCACATCATGGCCACATCTCCACTGCCAGTCCAGAGGAAATGCTCCAGGTCTCTGGCACTCAGAGGACTGCCAGAACCAAGTACTTGCTCAGCCCCCAGACACAAGGTAAGCCCCTGTCTTAGCTATGAACATCTTTGTCAAAGTGCAGAAGCAAACACAGGAACATGGGACAGGTGTGTCATATTCAGTGACTAATTGGATCAGAGGATAAGGAAGTCCACTAACTTTACCAGTACCACTCATAAGATATAGGAACAGAATTTTTCAGCCATTCAGCCCATTGAGATTACTCTGCCATTCGATCATGGCTGGTAGGTTTCTCAGAAGCATTCTCCTGCCTTCTCCCCATAACTGTTGATGTCCTTACTAATCAGAACTTACCTGTCTTAAAGACACACAAAGACCTAGCCTCCAATAAATTCCACAGGTGCACCAGCCGTTGGCTGAAGAAATTCTTCCTCATCACAGTTCTAAACAGTTTTCCTATCACTGAGTCTCCTAGTCCTAGTCTCCCCTTGGACCTTAGTCTCTCCTACCAGTGGCAGAGCAAGCTATCAAAGTTGAATGGCCTACTCCTAGTTTATTTTATCGATTAATAAGATAAAACAAGATTTCAATTTCATAATAAGATGTTCATATGCACCATTGAAAATTATGCTAGAGCCAATATTTTATTTGGCCCTTGTTAAGTCATACCCACGTGAGAAATGGGAGCCCTCAGAAGACTTCACAAGAATGAAAGAATTTGTCACCTCACAAGTCATTGAGTCCTTGACTGCAGATACCCTCAGATGTTCGGGATCCTTACATTGTGACATTGAGGACTGCAGCTAAGGTGTTACACTTTAATGTAGACAGCACTGACGCTAAACATTGCATGCATTGAATGTGGTAGTTGAGTGCATTGAAAAAGCTTGTGCTTTTTTTGAACACATATATTGCAAGGACTTTATATATATCTTTTGCAATATGAACTTGAAAATGGAAGTCTGATCCATTTTATTGCGGAGAATGAGTAAAGGGTTTACAATTAAAAATATAAATAAATAGCCAGTCCATTATTGTCATGACATAAGAGATCACAGGATCATAGATTCTGTAGAGGTGGTGACCTTATATACAGCCTTATGTCAAACTGAAGACTAAGTGATGAGCATATTTACAAGAAGATAATCTTACCAACAGCCTGGATTCAGCAGTCTTTCCAGTTCCCCACCCAAGGCAACCTCCTCCCTAACCCACCACCATGATAATGGATATACATCATCCCTTTTGAAATTTAATCTTCCTGTATTGCAGCTGTTCACATGATTCATATTTTGTTCTCTCCCTCCATCTCTTTCCCTGTTCCCTTAGTTAAACCTTACCACATCTAACCTTTTGCAGTCCAGATTAAAATCTCATCAGCCATTTTCCATAGTACTTCAGCATTTTCTATTTTAAATGTGAAACAAAATATACTGATTGTTAAATCAGAAATTCCCGGCACAGCAGGTATTGAGAATTTATACTATCATCTAAAGTGAAGATCCATCCACAATGACATTTTTCAGTAATTATAGTTGCATCCATTGAAGAAGTAAGCTCCAGTTGATTTGAAGCAGATTTTTAAAGTAGTCATATTAAAGATATATTTGATTAAATATGTAACATCACATGTTGTGTTACAGTACACCAAGGGTTCAAATGTAGGTCTTTTATCTTATACCAACAAGCACAAGAATGTGTTTGAACTTCAGATGATGCTATTAGTTCAGCAAGGGGAAGCAATTTATTTTAATAAATATTGCAGATAAAAAGGAGAAAAGAACATGCAGTTTATAATGGGAGTTTCAGTTGCCTATCTGTTCCAAAGTCTCCATGACTCCTCTCTCTCCAAAGTGTACTGTCCTTCTATTGGAAGATGGTCAACTGAAATATCTATTTAAGCCATTCTAAATGCTTCTGCAGTTGCCAATGTGCAAGTTAGTGACTTGAACTGTAAACACAAACACTACAGCAAACTAATTCCGATAACTTTGAAATTTGGATTCTGGCCATTTATCATAGATAAGTCACTGGGTTGACACCTGATGATATTACACAGAATATGTAACCCTGTAATCATTAATGACAACATTCGATATTATTTACTAAAGCAAAATCACGCATATGCTGGAAATTTGAAACAGTTCTGACACAAAGACATCTTGACCTGAAACATTTAAACTATTTCTCTCCCACCTTGCTCTCCTGATCTATTGAGTATTTCCAGCACTTTTTGCATTAAAATTATCTCCCTGTTCAAGACAATATTTCAAATCTAAATTTATATTTTTTGTTAATGGCAATTTTGTGCATGTTATCCATTTTAAAGAGCCTATTATTTTCTGTAACTCTACAGTGTCCACAAAAACACTGTACTACGTGTAGTCATGATTTGGAGATGCCGGTGTTGGA
>NW_025192079.1:0-3632 GCF_004010195.1 Chiloscyllium plagiosum
GACAAGTGAAGTTCCGCCAGGCTGCAGAAGGATTTGGGCAGGTTAGGAGAGAAGGCAAATAAGTGGCTGACAGAGTACAATGTGGGAAAGTGTGAGGTCATGCACTTTGGTAAGAAGAATAGAAACATTGAGTTAGTGTTAGGAAGGCAAATGCAATATTTGTATTTATTTGGAGAGGACTTGAATGTTAAAAGCAGGGATGTACTTCTGAGGCTCTATAAGGCTCTGGTCAGACCACATTTAGAGCATTGTGTGCAGTTTTGGGTTCAGAGGAGGTTCATGAGAATGGTTCCAGGAATAAAAAGCTCAACATGTGGGGAACGTTTGAGGACTCTGGATCTATACTTGATGGAGTTTAGAAGTATGAGGGGAGATCCAATTAAAACTTACAACATGCCGAATGGCCTGCACAGTGTTGATGTTGGGAAGATGTTTCCATTGGTAGGAGAGATCAGGACCGAGGGCACAGCCTTAGAGTAAAAGAATGACCTTTTAGAACGGTGATAAGAAGAAACTTGTTCAGCCAGAGAGTGGTGAATCAATGGAATTCACTGCCACAGAAGGCCAAGTCACCGAATATATTTAAGACTGAGTTAAATAAGTTCTTCATTTTCAGCAGCAGCGGGAGCAGTGAGAACGAGGACTGGGGGCTGCTGGAAAGATACATATCCCTCTAAAAGGACTTTGCTTGAGCTTCAGCAGCCTTCATTTCAGCAGCAGTGGGAGCAGTGAGAACGAGGAGCTGAGTTGTGTTTTAGGAAAGTGTGTTTTAGGAAAGTGAGTGAACTGATACATTTGGGCAGTGGCTGAACCCGAGACACATGTAGTGTCTCCCACTCGCCCCCCTCCTCTAACCAAAAAAAAAGACTGTGGTGTGTTGATAGGGTAAGGCATTTCTATCGTGTCTTTTTTATTGTGTGATTTGTAAAATGTTTTTTTTTCCTTTCTCATTTATCTATTATTTGATATTATAGTTGGACTAAGTTTAAGCTTAAGATTAAAAGTGGCAGGAGATCTCAGACCTGTGTAATGCTCCTCTTGCTCAATGTGGGAGCTCAGGGACGCAGCTGATGTCCCTAACTCCTTCATTTGCAGGAGGTGTGTCCAGCAGCAGCGCTTATTAGACCACATGACAGCTCTGGAGCTGCGGGTGGACTCACTTTGGAGCATCCGCATTGCTGAGGGGGTTGTGGATAGCACGTTTAATGAATTGCTGAGGAAGAAAGGGAATGTGTGACCAAAAGTCAGAGAAAGACCAAGAAGGCAGCGCAGGTGTCCTCTGTGGGCATCTCCCACCAAAACAGGTATACCATTTTGGATACTGTTGGGGGAGATGGCTCACCAGGAGAAGGCAGCAGTTGCCAGGATCAAGGCCCCGCGGCTGGCTCTGCTGTATAGCAGGGTGGGTAAAAGAGTGGAAGGGCCATAGTCATAAGGGATTCAATTGTAAGGGGAATAGATTGGCAATTCTGTGCTTGAAAACAAGACTCCCGAATGGTATGCTACCTCCCAGGTGCACGGGTCAGAGATGTCAGGGATCAGCTGCAGGACGTTCTGAAGGGAGAGGGTGAACAGGCACCAATATAGGCACCAATGATATCGGTAAAAAATGAGATGAGGTCCTACAAGCAGAATTTAGGGAGTTAGGAGCCAATTTAAAAAGTAGGTCCTCAGATGTAGCAATCTCAGGTTTGTTACCAATGCGAGTCAGAATAGAAATGAAGGAATAGGCAGGATGAATCTATGGCTTGGGAGATGGTGCAGAAGGCAGGGGTTCAGATTTTTGGGACATTGGGACCAGTTCTAGGGGAGGTGGGACTATTACAAATCAGACGGTCGACACCTGGGATGGACTGGAACCAATATCCTTTGGAGTGTTTTTGCTAATACTGTTAGGTGGGGTTTAAACTAATGTGGGACGGGGATGGGAACTAAATGAAGAGGTTAGTAGACAGGAAGGATGTAGGAACGAAAGCCTAATGAAGTCAGCGTGACTAAGGGGATGTGTAGGCAGGAAGCAGATGATGAGCACAATGGGACTGATGGTCTGAGATGCATTTGTTTTAATGTCAGAAGTGTAGAAGGTAAGGTAGATGAACTTAGGGCTTGGATTAGTACCTGGGAGTATGATGTTATTGCTATTACTGAGACTTGGTTGAGGGAAGGGCATGATTGGCAACTAAATATCCCAGATATCGATACTTCAGGCGGGATAGAGAGGGAGATAAAAGGGGTGGGGAAGTTGCATTACTGGTCAAAGAGGATATCATAGCTGTGCTGAAGGAGGGCACAGCTATGGAGGACTCAAGCAGTGAGGCAATATGGGCAGAGCTTAGAGTAAGATAAGGTAACATCTTTTAACTTTTTCCTTTTTAGTTTCACAGCGATTGAGATGGCAATTAGGACAGTCGCATGTTCCTCCTGCAGGGTATGAGAGCTCAGGGAGACTTCCACTATCCCTGATAACTATACGTGTGGGGAAGTGCACCCAGCTGCAACTCCTGGGAGACTATGTTAGGGAGCTGGAGCTGGATGCACTTAGGATCATCCGAGATGCTGAGTGCTTCATAGATAGGAGTCTTTCTGAGGCGGTCACACCTAAAGTGCAGGCAGAAAGCAGCAGGGTGACACCAGGAAAGGCAAAGGGAGCAGGCAGAGAGTGCAGGCCATTCCTCTCGAAAACAAGTATATTGGATACACTTGGGGGGGGGGGGGGGTGGGAGCGGAGGTTAATGTTCAAGGGAAAGCAGCAGTAGCCAGGTCAGTGACACTACGACTGGTTCTGGGGCACAGCAGGAGAGGGTAAAGGTAAACAGGACCTTAGTGACAGGAGACTTGATAGTTTGGGGGACAGATAGGAGATTCCACGGCCGCAAATGGGAATCCAGGATGATGTGTTGCCTCCCAAGTGCCAGGGTCCAGGATGTTTTGGAGTGGCTGCAGAGCGTTCTGAGATGGTGAGCAACCAGATGTTATTATGCATGTTAGCACAAATGACATAGGTAGAAATAGAGATGACATCCTGCGGAGTGATTAGAGAGAGCTAGGAAACCAGTTAAAAACCAGAACCTCGTTGGTGATAATCTCCGGATTACTTCCAGTGCCTATAAAAAAGCTTACCTTGTGAGAACAGCAGCCTCCATCTTTGCAAGGGGAGTGGTGAGAGCGAGGACCGGGGGCTGCTGTGAAGGTAAATAAATCCTATAAAAGCTTACCTCATGAATAGGCAGAGCACATGCTGGGCAGAAGAGGGCATGGGACGGCTGAGTAAGCAAGGTTGCTTTATCCGACACACTACTTAGCTAGTGTCTCCCACCCATCCTCCACCGCTAACCAAAAAATGAGTTCTGTGCACCGAATTGGTAAGGTTGTTTTTTTTTCAATTGCTTCTTTGGGAATTTAGAACAGTGGGAATGGATGTGAGGGCAGTTGAATGCAATGGTCACCACTAGTGCCCATGCTGACTTCATCTGCGGGAAGTACACTCAAATGGGCACAGTGGTTAGCACTGCTGCCTCACAGCACCAGGGTCCCAAGTGCAATTCCAGCCTCAGGCTACTAACTGTGTGGAGTTTGCTCATTTTCCCCGTGTCTGCATGGGTTTCCTCCCACAGTCCAAAGACATGCAGGTC
>NW_025192080.1:0-3632 GCF_004010195.1 Chiloscyllium plagiosum
GGTGAATTGACCATACTAAATTGCCCATAGTGTTAGGTACATTAGTAGGGTAAATGTAGGAGAATGGTGCTGGGTGGGTTAATCTTTAGAGGGTTGGTGTGGACTTATTGGGCCAAATGGCCTGTTTCCACACTGTAGATAATCTAATCTCAGACTCAAGACTTATGCTCCAGAACTTACTGCTCCTCTTGCCAAGCATTTCCAATACTGTTACAACACTGGTGTCTACCCAATAATGAGGATAAATTGCCCAGGTATTCCCTACACAAAATGCAGAACAAATCCAACTCAATTAATGACTACCCTTCTACTCTCAATCATCAGTAAAGTGGTGGAAAGTGTCATCAACAGTGCTATCAAGCAGCACCTGTTCAGTGACGTTCAGTTTGGGTTCTGCCAGGTACATTCAGCTCCTGACCTCATTACAATGTTGGTTTAAACATGGACAGATGAGCTGAATTCCAGGGGTGAGTGATAGCCCTTGACATCAAGGCTGCATTGGACAGAGTATGAGCTCAAGGACCCTGAGCAAAACTGGAACCAGTGCATGTTGGATGCAAACTCTTCACTGGTTGGTATCATACCTGACACACAGGAAGATGATGGTGGTTGTTGAAGGTCAGTCATTCTCAGTTCTGGGACATCTCTTCTGGAGTTCCTCAAGAGTACTGTCCTGAACTCATCCATTTTCAACTGCTTCATCAATGACATTTCCTCCATCAAAAGGTCAAAAATGGGGATATTCACTGAGTACACAATGTTCGGCACCATTCATGACTCCTCATACACTGAAGCAATCCGTGTTCAAATGCAACAATCTGGACAATATCCATTGGGTTGACAAGTGGCAAGTAATGTTTGTACCACACAAAGGCAAGGCAATGACCATCACCAAGGACCCATCACAATCTAACCATCACCTCTTGACATTCAATGGTGCTACCCATCACTGAATTTCCAACTATCAACAGCCTTGATCAGAACAACAACTGGTTGGTTACATAAAGACAGTGGCTGCAAGCATATGCTCAAGGCTAGGAATATGATGATGACACACGTCCTGACTCCCCAAAGCCTGCCCATCATCTACAAGGCACAAATTAGGAGTGTGATGGAATACTCACCAATTGCCTGGATAGGTGCACCTCTGACAACATTCAAGAAGATTGACACCATCCAGTACAAAGCAGTCTGTTTAATTTGCACCACATCCACAAACATTCACTCCTTCCAGCACTGAAGCTCAAAAGCAGCAGTGTGTACCATGTACAAGATGCACTGCAGAAATTTACCTAAGGACCTCAGACAGTACCTTCCAAACCCAAGACCAATTCTGTCTAGAAGGACAAGATAGCACATACATGAGAACACCACCAGCCAGAAGTTTCTCTCCAAACTACTCTCTATCCTGTCTTGAAAACATATCACTGCTCTTCCAATGTTGCTTTGTAAAAATCCTGGAATTCCCTCATTGTGAGTCATCTCATAATTGGGAATGTACAGAGGCCTGAATTAGAGTGACACAGATATCTTGAAGGAATGTGCAATTTGAGGTGATTAAGGAGACAAGGAGGGCAGGACCACAATATGATTTAACAATACAAATAGGATCTTAAAATCAAAGTGTTAGTTGACTTGGAGATAACACTGAGTCAGGGTTGACTGTGGAATGCTACAAATAAACCCAAATGATTAAATCTTAGAAACAAGATGTAATGGTCAATCTTGAGGTTTGTAAATATGTCTAATATTCCTGTCAGAGTACAAGACCAGAAATTGCAGGAATTTACCTTGCTTACGTGTTCCCATGCACTTTCTCAGGCTCAGCACCACTATCAGGAGAATGATGAGAAGAAGAGCCAGACTCCCATATATAATGACATTGGTGTGGCGAAAAGCAGAAGGTTCTGTCAGAAGGAGAAGAACAGACTTCACAGGTTAATGTTTAAACAAGAAGAAACCAAAATAAACTCCCCGAATGACAAAGTAGATGAACATTCTGCCTGATATAATCATTCAGCCATACAGACAAGAGGTCGACTGATTTCACATAGCGAGGTTGGAATATTGCAGCTCAACTGTCTACAACCCCTTCAGTTAGGGACAGGAAAAGAATGAAATCATTGAAATCTGATGATTCCTTCTTCAAAGGAGATGTAGGCAGATGACCAATAAACAAAGGATCTGTTATAATCTAGGGGAAGCACTACAGCTGTAAGTGAATAACTCTCATTGTCTGGTCTTATCTTTGAATTATGACAATTTGAATGAGAACCAAACTCAATAGAATACATCTTGACTAGTTAATAGTGGAAAATAAATTGAAATAAAAATAGATAAAGATGTAAAAGTTCACTATCACTCAGTTACACCATCACAAGCCTGACATGAGAGAAAACAAAAGAGAAAGAACAAACATGAAATTGGACAAGTCAAAAAATTGTACCTGACCATGACACTGACTGGAACCAATAATCCCTGATAATATTGCCTCAATATTAGCTCCATGATGCTATTCGAGTAGAAAGACATTGTTTGCATTTATGACTATATATACCTCACAACAAATATTGTCAGAAAAATGGTTCATAACCCCAGGTTACCAATGGACATATGAAAATTTAATTTCAAATGTTTTTTTAAAGGAGGATACCTTTGTAATCTCCCCATGCACCAGTACTATGCATCTGCTGGTTACATGAGAAACCAGCTGGGCAAGCTCAAATCATTGCTGCCACAAGATGAATGTGTGTCTTAAAAACAAAAGGCCAGCACTCTCATAAATACCAATATTCTGACTGTGACAAGCGATTCTGTTTTTATCAATTGGACAAGTCCTAATACAGTTTTATTAAAGCATCTGAAGCATTATTCCCTTCTAATAGCTGATACCAGTAAAATCCATGTTATCCAGATCCCAAGGATTCAGAATTCCTCTTTTTGAATCAGTTGCCAGATGTAGGGAATTCCAGATGCTTGCAGTCTGGATTATCAGTGACTTTACAGTCAACAGTGACTATTGATTTAATTTCGGTGATTATATGGAATGCCCGAATGGGAGGCATGGAATGTCATACCTGAAGGTGCCATCAGGACTTTGCTCCTTCATGGAATGTGGACATAGCTGGCTTGGCCAGCATTCATTGCTCATCCCTAAATATTCAAAGAGCAGTTAAGAGTTAACAACATCACGTGGGTCTGGAGTCACATGTGGACCAAACCCGGTAAGGACGACTGATTTCCTTCCTTACAGGATATGTGTGAACCAGACAGCTTTTAATAAACCTTTCACAGAAGAAAACTATCCGCTGATAATTATATACTCTTCCAGAAATACACAAAAGAAAGTGATTGAAACAAACTGGTCTGTGTGTGTTAGTGAGCTGATGTGCTCGTGTGGAATTATGTGCTAGAAGCTCACCACTTAAGGACAACCATTAGACACACGTGTGAATGGCGGAAGTCAGACAAGCTAATGATGTTATCATCAAAAAGTAAAAATCACACAACACCAGGTTATAGTCCAACAAGTTTAATTGGAAGTACTAGCTTTTGGAGCGCTGCTCCTTCATCAGGTGGTTCCAATTAAACCTGTTGGGCTATAAATTGGTGTTGTGTGATTTTTAACTTTG
>NW_025192081.1:0-3633 GCF_004010195.1 Chiloscyllium plagiosum
TTCCCATGTTGCCATCTCCAAGGCCAGAATGACTCCTCCTGTTGATGCTTTAGAGGATTGGGAGATTATGGAATCTTCCTGTTGCTGTTTAACATTTTGAGGGGCTGATGGGTCTTCTCATACTTCTCCATAACAGGTGGATATACTGAACGGTATCCCGGAGATAGGACCGAGGGATTGATTGGTCTTCTCTTGTTCTCGTACAACAACCACGTGTCTAAATTACCTCTTCCTTTTTCATGAAAGAAGTCTCAGATAGTTTTTATCTTTATCCAATTCCCTTACAATAGGCTCGGTGGGTCTAAATGGGCTCCTGTTATCCCAGTGTAACAATCACTAGTCACTGTGTGACCTCTTCCAGTTCCGATGTTACAGACTTGAGGAGGCTGAATGGACTGATCGTGTTGCTGTTTAACAGGATACTGATGCAGCATGGCCTACTGTTATAGGCTCGAGTGGCTGATTGGCCTACTTCTGTAAATGTATATCAGGCTCCAGGGGCTGAATAGCCTCGTCCTGTTTTGATGAAACAGGTTCGAAGGCCTGAATATCCTCCTGTTGTTCCTGTGTAACAGGCTGGAGAACGGAATGGATTCCTCCACGATCTGTGTAATTCGCTTCACTTGTTGATTCCTTCTGTCATCTATGTTGAAATAAGATCATCCTTACTTTTTCTAAACTCCAATGGCTGCTGGGTCAAGCTGATCATCCTTTCGTTATAAGTTAGCACCTTCATTGCAGGAATCAGTTGAGGGAATCATCTCTGAGCTGCTTCCAATATAACAACATCCTCTCTTCATTGAAGAGATTTAATCTGTACACACTTCTCCAGATGTGATCTCACTAAGACCCTGTACAGCAGCAGCAACAGCAGCCTGTTACAAGTTTCCCACCCAGATTAGAGCAGTCTCAGCTCTCTGGGGGAATATAGAGCATTGTTGGAAGATAATTGTCCTTCTCTACACCAACAGCATAACGGGAGATCTGGGGAAATTAAAGTTTGTTAAGATTATAAATGATGTGGCGAGATGATATCCACCATTAATCTCCCCAGAGCCCACATTGCTCAGATTCCACAGAATCTAGTAAGGTGGAGCGCAAAAACAGTAAGGAGGAGCAAACATTGATGGGAGTTGTATATCAAAGTGAAAGCTGCAAAACAAATGCTGGACATGTTATAAAACAGGAAATGAGATATACACATTTGTGGGTACTGCAGTAATAATGTACTGTTTAAATTATATCTAAACTGTGTAAACCCAATTGAATGCTGATGCTGGGGAAAATGGATTTCGTGACCACGTGTGAGATGGTTTACATTAACATTACGTCGAGCACTGAGCTCGAGATCAGGTTATTTAGGAATTGGTGTTGAGTGATCAGAAGAGCTAAATGAAACTTTTGCTGGAAATGACCTTTTGGGAACAGTGATCACAATGTATTGGTTTTCTTTTATGCTGTTTGAGTACACGGCAGTTTTTGTTTTATTTGAAGTAACCGTTATAAATCTGAGTCATGCAGCCATGAAAGTGTGAGGAGAAAGTGGGGACTACAGATGCTGAAGATCAGAGTTGAAGAGTGTGGAGCTGGTAAAGCACAGTCAGGCAGCATACTAAGAGCAGATAAATCGATGTTTCGGGCATTAGCCGTTCATCAGGAAAGAAGCTTCTGGGCCAAGGGGGCTGAGAGATAAATGAGAAGGAGGTACGGCGGGGGGAGGGAGATGGGATTGTGATAGGTAAATGAAGGTGGGTTGAAAGTAATAGGTGATGAAGGGAGACAGAACGCCTCATCTACTGCATCCATTAAACCCAATGTGGTCTTCTCTACATTGGCGAGGCAGGAGGTCAACTTGTGGATCATTTCAGAGAACATCTCTGGGACAGCCACATTGAACATCTTCATCGCCTTGTAGCTGAGCACTTTAACTCCCCTTCCCATTCTGCTAAGGACGTGAGGGCCCTGAGCCTGATCCATCACCAAACCCGAGCCACCAGAAGCCTGGAGGAAGAAAGCCTCCTCTTCTGCCTTGGGACCCTCCAACCACAGGGGATCATAGTGGATCTCACCATTTCCCCATTTCCCCTAATCCCACCTTATCTCGCTCCAACCTTCCAAGTCAGCACCGCCCTTTTGAACGTTCCTATGTGCCAACCTTCCTTCCTATCAATCTGGTCCACCCTCCCCTCGACGATCACTTTCAACCCCACCTTCATCTACCTATTAGATGAAAGGAGGCAGCTTAGAAAAATGCCAAGTGTTGCAGTAAGCCAGTGGATTCAGAGAAATGTAGGACCCAAGGATGATGAAGAAACTGGGAAGAAAAACAAAAAGAGAAAAGCGTGCAAACGAAAGAAAAAACATGAAGACTGCTAAAAAAACGTCTATCACTGTATGAAAAAAACATAAAAACAAGGTCAAATGTGGAGCATTTGGTGTGCGTTCAGGATAATTTATTGCAGAGATCAGAGAAATGGCAGGGAAAATAAACAGTTTCTTTGTGTCTATCTTCATGGAAGAATGTCGAGAAATTCATCCAGAAATACCAAGTGACCATGGGACTTGTGTAATTAAAGTCTAAGATCATCCTTATCAGTGTTGAACCTATCTTTGAAAACAAATCTGAATTGTGTATTTATAAATCTGACAGACTAGATGTACTTGATACAAGAATTTCAGAGGAAGCAGCAATAGACATGTTGAGTGCATCGCGGATTGTCACTTTATTTTCTGACACATTCCAGAAAGGCATTTCGGCAAACTGGATAAGGCAAAGGTTATAAATATTATCCAACAGTTTAAGAAAGGATGAATTTGGAGAATGGTGAACTTCAGACCAGTTATCTTGTCATCCGCAGTTATGTATCTGTTGGACTCGATTACAAAGAACATGCTACTAGATATATAGAAGGTAATAACATAACTGGGGAGTGTGAGAATGTACCGATGAAAGGAGAACCAGAAGTGGCAAACATATTTTTGGAATGGTTTGAAGATGATTCTTGTGAACATAGGCAATGATGAACCAATGGATAATGTATAGTTGGATATTCATGAGCTTTTTTTTTCAAAGAACTCACACAGTAAGCTAATAAGAAAAGTTAAAGCGAAAGGTATTGGGAAGAATATATACAAATGGGAAAGTAAAAATTAGGTTTACATTCATGTGAATGTAATTGGAATGTAGAGGATGTCGTGCACCTGTGTCCCGTTTGGAATCCCAATCTAAGAAAGACTATATTGACTACAGAGGAATTGCAAAAGGTATTATCCAGATTAATCCATAAAATGGCAAGATTGTCTGATGTGGTAACTCAGGCTGTGATCTCGAGTTTCAAAACATGAGAGGTGATTGCAGTGAAACTTAGACACATAGAGCGGACTGAATAACAGAAGGATATGGAGAAGTACAAGTAGGCGAGATCAGGAAGAATTCCACGATATTCTACACGGACAAGTCGAACAGAAAAATCAGCAAACAGTTAGTGTCTATTAGAAACCAAAGGGGCAATCTGTGTGTCAAGCTGGAGAACATTGATGGATTGTTACATGAGACCTTCACATCTATTTTACTGGGAGAAGGAGGAGGCAGGTACAGAATCAAGAAGATGGACTGGGAAGCTCTTGAACAGA
>NW_025192082.1:0-3633 GCF_004010195.1 Chiloscyllium plagiosum
AAGATGGTGGGGAACTCCTGCCTTGGACTGCTGCCGTCTATTTGCTGTAGGTAGACCCACATGCCATTAGGGTAGAAATTTCAAGATTCTGAATCAGCGTTGGTGAAGAAACAGCAAAACAGGTCATTCCACTATAATGTAACTGTTGTGTTCCTCTGAACCTTGCGCTACAGAAAATTGCTATACCCATTCAGTAGAAAATTTTCATTATTCAAACATTCACAATTCGTCAAAAGCATTATGGCCAATTTATGCTGACGAAACGTGTGTAATAGCAGAACGACCTGTATATTCCCAAGTCAGGATGGTAAATGGCTTGGAGAGGAATTTGCAGGTGGTGGTGTTCTCATACCTACTGCCCTTATCTTGTTAGATGGAAATGGTCGTGAGTTTGGTGGGTGCTGCCAAAAGATGTTTTGGAGAATTTCTTCAGTTCGTCATGTAAATCGTAATATTGCTGCTACTGAGCATTGGTGGTAGAGTGGGCATTAAAAAACGCTGGCAGGTAAAATTAGGGAGAATCCCAAGATGTATTGTAAAGCTATCAACAGGAAGAAGGTAACCAGACAAAGAGCAGAAGCCATAAGCAACCAAGGGAGTAATCTGTGTTGATAAGGACATTGGCAGGATGTCAAATGAGTACTCCACATCAGTCTTCATTTTGGAGGAGGAAGAAGGTGGTACAGAAGAGGGACTGTACGGTTCTTTAGCAGTTTGACATAGATTAGATTAGATTAGATTTTCCCAGACCCATTCCCCTACATTTACCCCTTACTAATGCACCTGTCACCGTGGGCATGACCAATTCACCTAACCTGCACATCATTGGACTGTGGGAGGAAACTCACGCAGACACCAGAGGCTGGAATTGAACCCAGGTCCTTGGCACCGAGAGGCAGCACTGCTAACCACTGAGCCACTGTGCCACCCATAGGGAGTGAGGAGGTATTTGAGGTTTTGATGGGCTTTAAATTGGACAAATCCTTAGGTCCGGATTAGTTGTATCCCAGGTCACTTTGGGAGTGGAGAGAGGTTCTGACCCAAATTTTGAATTGCTGAACAAAAGGTAGATGAGAGATGGGGCATCCAAATACAACAAGATGTGACCAGCAAGACATGAGTGACTCAATCACTTGAGAGTGGGTGACAGCACCAAAACTAAATGGATGTCTGCAACTGACCACTATTCTTAACAATTGCTGATGACTATCTGGACATTTATTTTTATTCATGTCCATGTGGGTATCACTGGCTCAGCCAGGTTTTATTGCTTTTGCAAAGAGTGATTAGCTGCCACTTGAATCAGTACAGTTTGTGCAGTGTAGGTACAACCCCAATATTGTTAAAGGGGGACCTTCAAGTTTTTGACCTAATGACAGGAAAGGAATGTTCCACATCTACATGATCGTGGTTTGGAGGGAAACTTGGAGGTGGTGATGTTCCCATGGATTTCCTGTCTTGCCCTTTTAAGTGGAAGGAGATTCCAGAGTTGAAAAGGTACTGTCCAAGGAGCCTGGATGAGTTGTTGCAATGCATCTTGTAGGTGGTACACGCTACTGCTAGTATGTGAAGGTACAGACAGACTGAATATTGAAGGTGCCAAAGGAGTGCCAATTAAATGGTCTTTATCCTGGATGATATGAAGCCTCGTGTTGTTATAGCTGTACTCATCCAGGCAAGTGGGGAATATTCCAAATTGTGCCTTATAGATGGTGGACAGGCTCTAAGGAGGCATATGGTGAGATACCTGCTGCGAATTCCCAGCCTCTGACCTATTCTCATTACCACAGTATTTAAATGACTGGTCCATTTAAGTTTCTGGTCAATGGGAGTCTGCAAGATGTTGACAGTGGAGGATTCAGAAATGGTAATGCCATCGATCGTCAAATGGCCATGGTTAAGTTCTTTCAGAGATCGTCAGTGCTCATGTAGAGCACAGATGGAGCCTAGGAGAAAGTGAGGACTGCAGATGCTGGAGAGAGAAGAGAATGGGGTGCTGGAAAAGCACAGCAGGTCAGGCAGCATCTGAAGAGCAGAAGAATTGAAGTTTTGGGCAAAAGCCCTTCATCAGGAATGAGGCTTGTGAGCCGAGGGGGTGGAGAGACAAATGGGAGGGAGGTGGGGCTGGGGGAAAGGTAGCTGAGAGTGCGATAGGTGGATGGAGGTGGGGATAATGGCGATAGGTCGGAGAGGAGGGTGGAGTGAATAGGTGGGAAGAAAGATGGACAGTTCATGAGGCCAGTGATGAGTTGGAAGGTTGGAAATGGGGTAAGGCGGGGGGAGGGGAAATGAGCAAACTAGTGAAATCCACATTGAAGCAGTGTGGTTGGAGGGTCCCAAGGCAGAAGATGAGGAGTTCTGTCCTTGTTGCATTTGAAGAGGTGCGGTTTGAGGTACAGAAAGTGGATTAGGTGCACTGAAGAGCATCATTGACCACATGGGAGGGGAAATTATGGTCTTAGGAACAGAAGGAGTCCATTCTGTTCATACCTGTCAAAGATCTAACTCACCGAATCTCTTCCCAGATCTTGGCACGTAGCCCTAGAGGATATGGCAATGCAAGTGAATGCCTCAATAATGATTAAGAGTTAAGAGTTTCAGACTCAACCTCTTGTTCAGACAGTGAGATCCAGACTCTCAACACCATCTGGACGAAAATATTTCGCTTCACTCTCCTTTTAGCCTTCTACTATTACCTTAAATCTATGTCTTTTGGTTATTGATCCATTCACTAATGGAAAAAGTGCCTTTCTATCCATCCTGTATGTGCCCTTCAATCTTGTACACATCTATTAGTTCTGTTCTCAATCTTCAAATGTTCTAAGAGAAACAACTCCAATATTCCCTCAGAGCTTGTCTGCATCTTTTTTAATGCAATCACATCCTTCCTACAATGTGGTGACCAGGACTACATGCAGTGTTCCAGTTGTGGCCTAACAAGCATTTTACACATCTCCAATATAACCTTCCTGCTCTTATATCCAAACCTCAGCTAATAGACAAGTACTCCACATGCCTTCTTAACCAACTGCCCTGCTCCCTTCAGGGACCTGTGGATTGCACAGCAAGGTCCCTCTGATCTTCATTACCTTCCAGGCCGTACCATTCACGGAGTCCCCTGCCTTGTTTGCCTTTCACAAATTCCATCAAATTCATAAGTTGCATATTATCCAAAAGGTTTAAGGAATCAGGAATTACTTGTTGTAAAATATTCAATCTCTGGTTTACTCTTGTAGGCACAGTATTTATTTTGCTAGTTCAGTTACAATTCTTATTAATGGTGGGGATTCAGCAACACTGAATGACAAGCAGAGATGTTTAGAATCTTTCTTGTTGGAGATCATCATTACCTAAAATTGAGTGTGACAAATGTTACTTGGCAATTACCAGTCCAAATATTTCTCCATGTGTGAACAGACTATTTCATTACTTGAATTACTTGAAACTACTACATTACAAATAGAACTGAGCACTGCAGAGGAAATTTCCACTTACAACTATGTGATGGAGGGAAGGCCACTGATGAAGCCAATAAAAATTTTAGGTCTACGAAACTAT
Organism: Chiloscyllium plagiosum; assembly: GCF_004010195.1. NCBI lineage: Eukaryota > Metazoa > Chordata > Chondrichthyes > Orectolobiformes > Hemiscylliidae > Chiloscyllium > Chiloscyllium plagiosum. The sequence continues at coordinate 3,559 of NW_025192082.1, forward strand.
CTTAAAGAATGCCTGCAGTGATGTCCTGTGCTAAGATGACTAACCTCCAAAAAGCAAACAAACTTCTTTAGCAAG
>NW_025192083.1:0-3633 GCF_004010195.1 Chiloscyllium plagiosum
GGTATTGAGGGAGCACTTTCGGAGGTATTGAGGAAGCAGTCTCTGAGGTACTGAGGGAGAACTATCTGAGGTATTGATGGTACACTTTCTGAGGTATTGAGGAAGCACTTTCTGTGGTACTGAGGGAGCACTTTCTGAGGTATTGAGGTAGCACTATCTGAGGTACTGAGGGAACAAGTTCTGAGGTATTGAGGAAGCACATTCTGAGGTATTGAGGGAGCACTTTCGGAGGTATTGAGGGAGCACTGTCTGAGGTACTGAGTGAGCACTTTGTGAGGTATTGAGGAAGCCCTTTCTGAGGGATTGAGGAAGCACTTTCTGAGGTATTGAGGGAGTACTATCTGAGGTACTGAGTGAGCACTTTCTGAGTTATTGAGGAAGCAGTCTCTGAGGTACTGAGGGAGAACTATCTGAGGTATTGATGGTACACTTTCTGAGGTATTGAGGAAGCACTTTCTGAGGTATTGAGGGCTCTCTGAGGTACTTAGGGAGAACTATCTGAGGTACTGAGGGAGAACTATATGTGGTACTGAGGGAACACTTTCTGAGGTATTAAGGGAAAACTATCTGAGGTATTGAGGGAGCACGATCTGAGGTACTGAGGGAACAAGTTCTGAGGTATTGAGGAAGCACTCTCTGAGGTACTTAGGGACAGCTATCTGAGGTTTTGAGGGAGACCTACCTGAGGTATTGAGGGAGAACTATCTTCGGTATTTAGGGTGCACTTTCAGAGGTATTGAGGGGGCACTCTCTGAGGTACTGAGGGAGAACTATCTGAGGTACTGAGGGAGCAATTTCTGAGGTATTCAGTGAGCACAGTCTGAGGTACTGAGGGAGAACTATCTGAGGAATTGAGGGAGCACTGTCTGAGGTATTGAGTGGGCATTATCTGAGGTATTGAGGGAGCACTTTCTGAGGTATTGAGGAAGCACTTTCTGAGGTATTGCAGGTGCATTATCTAAGGTATTGAGGGAGCACTTTCTGAGGTATTGAGGGACCAATTTCTGAGGTATTGAGGGAGCACTTTCTGAGTAATTGAGAGAGCGTTATCTGAGGTATTGAGGGAGCACTTTCTGTGGTACTGTGGGAGCACTTTCTGAGGTATTGAGGGAGCACTAAATGAGGTACTGAGGGAACAAGTTCTGAGGTATTGAGGAAGCACTCTCTGAGGTACTTAGGGAGAACTATCTTAGGTACTCAGGGAGAACTATCTGAGGTACTGAGGGAACACTTTCTGAGGCATTAAGGGAGCACTATCTGAGGCATTGAGGGAGTAATATCTGAGGTACTGAGGGAGCACTTGGTGAGGTATTGAGGTAGCACTTTCTGAGGTACTGAGGGAGAACTATCTGAGGTACAGAGGGAGAACTATCCGAGGTACTGAGGGAGCACTTTCTGATGTATTGAGGGAGCACGTTCTGACGTACTGCGGAAGGACTATCTGAGGTTCTGAGGGAGTACTATCTGAGGTACTGCGGGAGCGCTTTCAGAGGTATTGAGGGAACACTATCTGAGGTATTGAGGGAGCACTATCTGAGGTATTGAGGGAGAACTATCTGAGGTATTCAGGGAGAACTATCTGAGGTATTGAGGAAGCACTTTCTGTGGTACTGAGGGAAATCTATCTGTGGTACTGAGGAAGAACTATCTGACGTACTGCGGGACCACTTTCTGAAATATTGAGGGAGCACTATCTAAGGTACTGAGGGAGAACTATCTGTGGTGCTGAGGCAGAAATATCTGAGGAACTGAGGGAGCACTTTCTGAGGTATTGTGGGAGCACTATCTGAGGTATTGAGGGAGAACTATCTGAGGTACTGAGGGAGCACTTTCTGATGTATTCAGGGAGCACAATCTGAGATACTGACGGAGAAATATCTGAGGAATTGAGGGAGCACTTTCTAAAGTGTTGAAGAAGCACTCTCTGTGGTACTGAGGGAGAACTATCTGAGGTATTGAGCGAGCACTTTCTGAGGTATTGAGGGAGCATTATCTGAGGTATTGAGGCAGCACTTTCTGAGGTATTGAGGAAGAAGTTTCTGAGGTATTGTGGGAGCAATTTCTGATGTACTGAGGGAGCAATTTCTGAGGTATTGAGGGAGCACTATCTGAGGTACTGAGGGAGTAATTTCTGAGGTATTGAGTGAGCACTCTCTGAGGTACTGAGGGAGAACTACCTGAGATATTGATGGAGCACTTTCTGAGGTATTGAGGAAGCACTTTCTGTGGTACTGAGGGAAAACTATCTGTGGTACTGAGGGAGAACTATCTGAAGTACTGAGGGAGCACTATCTGAGGTACCGAGGGAGCACTATCTGAGGTACCGAGGGAGCACTTACTGAGGTACTGAGCGAGAAGTATCTGAGGTACTGAGGGACCACTTTCTGAAGTTTTGGAGGAGCACTTTCTGAGGTATTGAGGGAGCACCAACTGAGGTATTGAGGAAGCACTTTGTGAGGTATTGAGGGAGCACATTTGGAGGTATTGTGGGAGCACTGTCTGAGGAACTGACTGAGCACGTTCTGAGGTATTGAGGGAGCACATTCTAACGTACTGAGGAAGCACTCTCTGATGTTCTGAGGGAGTACTATCTGAGGTACTGAGGGAGAACTATCTGAGGTACTGAGGGACCACTTTCTGAAGTTTTAGAGGATCAATTTCTGAGGTATTGAGGGAGCACTATCTGAGGTATTGAGGAAGCACTTTCTGAGGTATTGAGGGAGCACTTTCGGAGTTATTGTGGGAGCACTGTCTGAGGTACTGACTGAGCACCTTCTGAGGTATTGAGGATGCACTTTCTGAGGTATTGAGGGAGCACTATCTGTGGTATTGAGTGAGCACTTTCTGAGGTATTGAGGGAGCACTTTCTGAGGTATTGAGGGAGCACTGTCTGAGGTACTGAGTGAGCACTTTCTGAGGTATTGAGGAAGCACTTTCTGAGGTATTGAGGAAGCACTTTCTGAGGTATTGAGGGAGCACTTTGTGAGGTATTGTGGAAGCTCTTTCTGAGGTATTGAGGAAGCACTTGCTGAGGTACCGAGGGAGCACTATCAGAGGTACTGATGGAGAACTATCTGAGGTGTTGATGGAGCACTTTCTGAGGTACTGAGGGAGCACTTTCAGAGGTACTGATTGAGCACTTTATGAGGTATTGAGGAAGCACTTTCTGAGGTATTGAGGAAGCACTTTCTGAGGTATTGAGGAAGCACTTTCTGAGGTACTGATGGAGAACTATCTGAGGTGTTGATGGAGCACTTTCTGAGGTATTGAGGGAGCACTTTCTGAGGTACTGAGGGAACACTCTCTGAGGTATTGAGGGAGCACTTTCTGAAGTATTGAGGGAGAACTATCTGAGGTATTGAGGGAGCAGTTTCTGAGGTAATGAGGGGGCACCTTCTGAGGTACTGAGGAACCGCAATCTGAGGTCCTGAACGAGCACGATCTGAGGTTCTGAGGGAGAACTATCTGACGTACTGAGGGACCACTTTCTGAAGTATTGTGGGAGCACTTTCTGAGGTATTGATGGAGCACTATCTGAGGTATTGAGGAACCCCTTTCTGAGGCATTGAGTAAGCACTTTCCGAGGTATTGAGGAAGCATTTTCTGAGGTACTGAGGGAGAACTATCTGAGGT
>NW_025192084.1:0-3633 GCF_004010195.1 Chiloscyllium plagiosum
ATGAGTTACCTAATAGAGACCTCTTTCGTTTTTATCAAGTTAGGGATTTTATTCAAAAAAAGACCACACTTTTGACTGATCCCTTTAAATCTGACATAGAAAGTGAGGTAATAAGGGCTAAGAGTACACTCTCTGTCAGTACTCTATATCACCAACTGGGGAGTGCCACCTCAGATGAGTGTGATCGACTCTGCCAGATGTGGGAAAGAGAGCTGGGTGTTGAAGTTTCTTCAGAGGCATGGGAGGATATTTGGGAGAATGCAAGGAAGATATCAATTTGCAATAGGACCCATGCTTTACAGTTGAAGATTCTCCACAAAATCCACTTAGCCCCAGACCGTTTGTCAAAATTTAAACCAGGGGTATCTTCAGCATGTCCCAAGTGCAAGGTCTGTACGGGTACTCTTACCCATTGTCTTTGGTCTTGTGACAGGCTTCAAACATATTGGAGCGCTGTGGTGGGTGCAATGGAGAGGATTTTAGGTGTAGGGGTGGAGAAGGACCCTATTTCGCTCCTTTTGGGCCTACCCATTGTATTTCCTGCAGACTCGCATAAGAAAAAACTTTTCAATATTCTTACATTCTGTGCATGGAAGAATATCTTGCTCGGTTGGATGTCAGAAAACCCCCCAGGCCTGTTGGGTTGGCGGAAGATTGTTATGGAGCATATTCCCCTGGATTTTCTCACAAATATGGTACACCACAACCACTGAGAATTTTTACAAGGCATGGCAACCCTTTTTGAAATACCTGGACACAGATTTATCTGCCACACTAATAAGGGCTTTTATATAGCCGTAATGATTCTGTTTCATGAGTCCAATATCTAGGGAGGAGGAACTGTGAATGTATGAGTGTTTTGTTTGGCTGGGCTGAGTTATTACTATTTATTTGTTTGTTGTTAGATATTTATTTAGTTAGTTAAACAGCTAGTTTAGGTTTTGTTTTAATTTTATACTTCTCTATATATGTTTATACATTCGTATAGGAGGGTGGGTTGGGGAATTTGTTTTTATTATTTGGGTTTAGTTTTGTCCTATTTTTATACTGTTTTGAATTGCATTGTTTTGTATTTGTTGTAATATTTAAATATCTATTTTTTCTTAATAAAAATATATTATAAAAAAAAACTGGCTTTTATTTTCTGGTGTTAACCTTCTTGATAGTTGTTGGAGCTGCATTCATCAGGCAAGTGGGGAGTATACCATCACCTTGTGCCTTGTAGGTGGACAAGATTTGGGGAGTCAGGAATGAGTTAGTCATCCTAGAATTTCCTGTCTCTGCACTGCTCTTGTAGTCAGTATTTACATCAATGATCCACTTCAGCTTCTGTTCAATGATAATCTCCTGGATTTTTCATGCTGAATGTCAAGGGGAAATGGTTAGATTCTCTCTTATTGGAACAACTAATTGCTTGTCACTTGAGGGGCATAAATATCAGTTGCTACTCATTAGCCATGTAAATTTTAAGTTACAATTTAAACTTAAATCCCATGTTTATTTGTTTGAGACATTAACCATTAAAACATCACCAAAGTTATAAAGTAATACTCGTCAAAGCAGGGCACTTTGTGGTTTTACTATGGTTTCTGTTTTCTGATTCCCTTAGGGTGCAGAGTTGACACTCAGTCTTAGGTAAAGCCACACCATGGCATTGAAAATTAAATTGCAATGTATCAGGAGGTGCACAACTAAAAGATGATTTATAACCTGCTTAATCATTTGAAAATATGCCTCTCTAATGTGAAGTCAAGCAATTGCTCCATCCTGTGGTTAGATATAGAGTTAGCGGTCCACGTGATCACTGCTGCTGCTGCTTGGAAAAATCAATGTCTTGTCCTCACACACAAGTACTAACTGTTGTGGTTCTGTTCGCCAAGCTGGGAATTTGTGTTGCAGACGTTTCGTCCCCTGTCTGGGTGACATCCTCAGTGCTTGGGAGCCTCCTGTGAAGCGCTTCTGTGATGTTTCCTCCGGCATTTATAGTGGTTTGTCTCTGCCGCTTCCAGTTGTCAGTTCCAGCTGTCCGTTGCAGTGGTTGGTATATTGGGTCCAGGTCGATGTGCTTATTGATTGAATCTGTGGATGAGTGCCATGCCTCTAGGAATTCCCTGGCTGTTCTCTGTTTGGCTTGTCCTATAATAGTAGTGTTGTCCCAATCAAACTCATATTGCTTGTCATCTGCATGTGTGGCTACTAAGGATAGCTGGTCGTGTCGTTTCATGGCTAGTTGTGTTCATGGATGTGGATCGTTAGCTGTCTTCCTGTTTGTCCTATGTAGTGTTTTGTGCAGTCCTTGCATGGGATTTTGTACACTACATTGAGTTTACTCATGCTGGGTATCGGGTCCTTCGTTCTGGTGAGTTGTTGTCTGAGAGTGGCTGTTGGTTTATGTGCTGTTATGTGTGCCAGTCCTTTGGGTTGTGGCAAGTCCTCGTTCCGTTGTCTTTCCCTTAGACATCCCACTCAGACCAATAGCATCACTACCAGGGACACCATCACACAAACTGGCTAAAGAACTACAGCAGAAACTGAAACACCTGATCAGCAGATCCAGACACTCTATACAATCAACACAGGAATTCTTGGACATCATCAGAAATATACACATAGACAAGGAAGAAACTATGGTCTCATTCGACGTGACGGCACTGTTCACCTCTATCAACAAAACCCTAGCCAGAGAAACAATAGCCAACCTGCTGGACATACAGAACAGACAACACGATGGTGAACCTATCAACAAAGACGGCATACTCAAACTACTGGACCTGTGCCTCACAGCACACATTCAACAACCAAATATATGAACAAATCAACAGCACACCCATGGGCTCACCCATCTCTGGGCTCATAGCAGAAGCGGTAATGCAAAGATTGGAACAAACAGTCTGACCGCAAATTCAACCCAAACTCTGGGTCAGATATGTGGATGACACCTTTGTAATCATTAAAAACACAGAAATAGAGAACACACACCAGATCATCAACGCCACATCACAGGAATCCGATTCACTAGAGAGGAAGAAAAGGACAACCAACTCCCATTCCTAGACGTGATGGTACAGAGAACACCTAACGGAGAATTCACCACAAAGGTATACAGGAAAGCCACACACACACAGACCAAGTCCTGAACTATGAAAGCAACCACCTCAACACACACAAAAGAAGTTGCATCAAGACACTGTTCAAAAGGGCCACAACACACTGCATAAAGAGAAAGAAGAACACCTATACAATATCTTCGCCAAAAACGGATACCTGCGCAATTTCATCAACAGATGCCTAAGGGAAAGACAACGGAATGAGGACATGCCACAACCCAAAGGACTAGCCACACTACCATACATCAAGAGCATTTCCGAACTGACAGCCAGACTACTGCGACCACTAGGACTCATAACAGCACACAAACCAACAGCCACTCTCAGACAACAACTCACCAGAATGAAGGACCCGATACCCAGCATAAACAAAACCAATGTAGTGTACAAAATCCCATGCAAGGACTGCACAAAGCACTACATAGGACAAACAGGAAGAGAGCTAATGATCCGCATCCATGAATACCAACTAACTATGAAACGACACGACCAACTATCCTTAATAGCCACACACACAGATGACAAG
>NW_025192085.1:0-3633 GCF_004010195.1 Chiloscyllium plagiosum
TACAAGGGGACATAAATTTAAGGTAAAGGGTGGGAGGTATAGGGGGGATGTCAGAGGTAGGTTCTTTACGCAGAGAGTGGTGGGGGCATGGAATGTGCTGCCTGTGGGAGTGACAGAGTCAGAATCGTTGGTGACCTTTAAGCGGCAATTGGATAGGTACATGGATAGATGCTTAAGCTAGAACAAATGTTCAGCACAACATCGTGGGCCGAAGGGCCTGTTCTGTGCTGTATTGTTCTATGTTCTATGTTCTATGTTCTAAATCGCAAGGGATCAGCACACACTTTGATTGTGATCCGTTGACAGTGAAAAGGTTATGGTGGCTCAGTGGTTCGCACTGCAGCCTCCCAGCACCAGGGAGCTGGGCTCAATTCCCACCTTAGGTGGCTGTCTGTGTGGAGTTTGCACATTCTCCCCGTGTCTGCGTGGGTTTCCTTCGGGTGCTCTGGTTTCCTCCCCCAATCCAAAGATGTGCAGGCCAGGTGAATTGGCCATAGTGATAGGTGCATTAGTCAGAGGTAAATATAGGTTTGGGGAATGGGTCTGGGTGGGTTACTTTTCAGAGGGTAAATGTGAGAAACGAAGCTCACTCACTTCAATAATTTCAGTCCGAGACAAGATCTGAACCAGTATTATCGGTTATTACGCTCTTGCAAGAGGGGTGTGGTGTCCAATTATAAAATAGTCACACAAACACATCGTGTTTAATGAGTCCACAATATTTATGTAATTCATTCCTATTCTCTCCTCCCATTGCTCCTCTCCTGTTTACATCTCCCACTTCTCTAAGACCGGCGCCCATTACTCTTGTTCATCTCTTGCCTTATCTGGCCTTGTCTGTGACAAAATGCTTTATTCTGGCTTCACAAGGCCGTTTGAGCACTTCCTGCTGTGGTCCATTGTTAGGTATATCTTCCTTCACTACCATCTGTTTCCCTTACTTGTTACGATCTTATAACCTCATGACTTCTTGATTGTGGTTTGTTCTTGTTTTTGCAGAAGTGGGAAATAGATGCTTATAGCTACTGTTTGTACAGGCATATCTCCCTGCCTAACCCCCGCCCCTCACAGCACCTTATCTATTTGCTGTAACATCTACCATTGTTTGTAGGCACATTTCATTCTTGTATGCACATTTTAGCTAATACAAAAACAATTATGTGTTTCCTTCACATTGTCTTCATTCTTGTGGACTCAGCTCTTGGCTGAAACAATTATACACTGGTGTGAGTTCATTTGCCTTGCATAAGTAATTATGATTGCAGAAGTAACACTGCTTTACCTATATCCCACAGTAAATCATCTATTTATACACAAAGCTGGCAGGGGGCTGTCCTTCACAAAGCTGGAGATGATCCTTGTGTACCTATCATTGTGGTCAGATGAGGATTCCCGGAAATCTGCTCCAATCAATACCCCTAAGGGTTTGTACCAATGTACGAGATTGTCATGTGGGGTATTCTGAGTCTGTGCAATGTTCCAGTCACCAATGGAAAAGATTATACAAGATCAACCCAAGGTCGCTATTTATCTAAATGGTGTGCTAATAATAGATAAGACCAATAGGGAACACTTAAAGAACTTGGACATTGTCCTCAGACACTTCTCCCAGGTGAGCGTATGCCTTAGAAGGGAAAAATGTTGTGACCTGGGCATCCTAAATGACCTGGGTTCAGAAATAATTTACAAGAATGTTGCTAGGGTTGGAGAGTTTGAGCTATAGGGAGAAGCTGACTAGGCTGGGGCTGTTTTCCCTGGAGTGTTGGAGGCTGAGGGGTGACCTTTTCGAGGATTAAAAAATTTATGAGGGACATGGATAGGATAAATAGTCAAGGTCTTTTCCCTGGAATGGGAGAATCCAAAACAAGAGGGTATAGGTTTAAGGTGCGAGGGCAAAGATTTAAAAGGGACCTGAGGGGCAACTTTTTCACACAGAGGGTGGTGCATGTATGCAATGAACTGTCAGAGGAAATGGTAGGGTCAGGTACAGTTAAAACATTTCAGAGACATCTGGATGGGTGTATGAACAGGAAGGATTTAGAGGGATATGGGCCAAATGCTGGCAAATGGGACTAGATTCTGATTTGGAGGTACTTGTGTTGGAGTGGGTGTGCAAAGTTAAAAGGTTATGATCCAATAAGTTTATTTGGAAGCACTAGCTTTCGGAGCGCTGCTCCTTCATCAGGTGGTTGTGGAATATAAGATTGTAAGACACAGAATTTATAGCAAAAGTTTACAGTGTGATATAACAGAAATTTGTATTGAAAAAGATCCAGATGGTTTGTTAAGTCTCTCATCTTTTGGAATGAACATGTTGGTTTCAGTTCTTTCATATATATATATTGCAGAACTTTTTAAAAGTTACATTCTCAAGTGAACTTTAACAATTGGTGTCATGTCGGCCCAGATAGTGCACTGAAGGTGTGAGGTGCCCTGTGCGAGATTGTCTGTGCCACAATGTTCAGATTGATTCTAATCTAAAAAAATCAGATTTTCAGAATCTTACATGGATTCATGCAGTTTTTGAGCAAACTAAAATGTAATTCTGCAAGTGCAAATTCACCCCACAAACATATGTGTGTGTGTGTGCGCGCATGTGTGTGGGTGTTCGGGAGCGACTTATGAGTGTCTGTGAGAGAGTGTGTGTATGTGTGTGATTGTGAGTGCAAAGAGATATAAGTCTGAGAGGGTGTGTGTGTGTGCATGTGAGTGTGGGAGTGTACGTGTGAGCATATGAGAGAGGTCTGCTTGAGTATATGGGTCTGTAGGAATGTTTTTATAGGAGTGTGTGTGTGTAGTGCAATGGGATCACCTGTAGTGTGACATGAACCCAATGTCCCAGTTGAGGCCACTCCCATGGGTCCCGAACTTGGCTATCAGCCTCTGCTCGATCACTTTTCATTGTTGCCTGTTCCGAAGTCCGCCTTGGAGGACGGTCACCCGAAGGTCTGAAGTCCAATGTCCCGGACCGCTGAATGAAGCGTTCTCTGACTGGGAGGGAACACTCCTGTCTGTTGATTTTTGTGTGGTGTCCATTCATCTGTTGCTGTAGCCTCTGTTTGGTCTCGCCAATGTACCATGCCTCAGGGCACCCTTGCCTGCAGCATATGAGATAGACAAAATTGGCTGAGTCACATGATTACCTGTCATGTACATGGTGGGAAGTGTCTCTACGCATAATGGTGGTATCTGTCTCGACATTCAGACAGGTCGTGCAGCGTCTACCATGACAAGGTTGTATGGTATTGTCCTGAAAGCCCAGCAGTTTGCTACAAACAATGATCTGTTTGAGGTTTGGTGGTTGTTTAAAGGCGATAAGTGGAGGTGTGGGGAAGCTCTTACCAAGGTGCTCATCCTTGATAATGTTGTTGCAGGTTGTTAAGAACATGGCGTGGTTCTTCGGCTCCTGGGAAGTACTGAACAACGAAAGGTACCCTGTCGGTTGCAACTTATGTCTGTCTCCTGAGGAGGTCGTTATGGTTTCTCGCTGTGGCACATCGGAACTGGCGATCGATGAGTGAGCATTGTACCCCATTCTTAAGAGGGCATCCCTGAGTACTTCCAAGTGCCCGTCACGTTCCTCCTCATCTGAACAGATCTTGTGTATGTGTAGGGTTTGTCCATAGGGGATTG
>NW_025192086.1:0-873 GCF_004010195.1 Chiloscyllium plagiosum
CACCATTTATCTGCCTACCTGCTTTCTGCTCCTGCCATATTACTTTCACTGATTGGTGTACAGGGACGTACAGATCGATTTCAATGTTACAGCTCCCCACTTGCTATATACACTGGTCAGCGTGCCAATGCCATTCCCAGTATTGACTTCTGGCTTCAGAACTCACTGTCTTACATGGACTCGGAGGGCTGCGCAGAAATAAAATAAAAATGCAGCTTAAGTTCATTTATAGATCAACACTTTTCAACCACTCCCTTTGCAAATGATAGGCTACCATTCTATTGTTCCCATCAAAGTGTATAGCATCTCATCTCTCCCATTGCTCTCCATCTACCACGTATTGCCCATTCTCTCCACATGTCTCAATCATCTTGGAATCTTTTTTACATCCTCCTCATCCACTCACAAGCTGAAATCGTTTAGTACTGTCAGCAGACTGGGGAATATAGCATATGAGCCCCTCAACCGAAGATATGATGTGTATTGGGAATAGCTGGATGTCAAATCTCGATATAACCTTGTTATATCCTCGAAGTATTCCATTACAAAAAAACATTTTTCTGTTCTTACTCACTCTTTCCTGCCAGCTCTCCCATTCTAAAACCATGACCACATATTAGCCCCAGTCCCACAGGATTCGAATTTACACAATACGCTTGGGGCTTTATCAAAAATCTTTCTGAGATTCCAATCGTATTGCATTGATACCTCCTCATAATTTTGCTAAAAGCCACTTTCTCAAATATGATTCCCATTTCAGTTGACTTTGTCTATGCCCATTAATTTCAGTCTATTATTTTTCTCTAGAACTGTTTAGTTGCTAATTTAGTTGCTATTCTCTTTTTCTCACCAGACTAAAGTTCTCTAGTAATT
>NW_025192086.1:888-3633 GCF_004010195.1 Chiloscyllium plagiosum
TTAAAAGCCACTTTCTCAAATATGATTCCCATTTCAGTTGACTTTGTCTATGCCCATTATTTTCAGTCTATTATTTTTCTCTTAAACTGTTTAGTTGCTAATTTAGTTGCTATTCCCTTTTTCTCACCTGACTAAAGTTCTCTAGTATTTCTAGGAAGATATTTTGATTTTGTTTTTTTTTTCTTCTGTGAAGGCATAACTGAAGTGTTTATTCCATAGTTCTGCTATTTCCCGGTCCTCAATTATCCGGTATCAGACTCTAAGAAAGGTGCAACTTTTTCTGTTAATTTTGCCATTGACATATTTTAAGAAGATATTACAAGTTCGCTCTTACATACTTTGGTCAGATATTCTTCAGAAACCCATCAATTCTTTTGTTAAGCTACTCAATGATTGACCTCCCATTTCCATACAATAACAGAAGCACAGTCTCTGTTCCATCAGAAATACAGTACGGTCTACATTAGGCCCACTTTCCGAACAAGACCCGTAGCTGTGAATCTTATGGCATTTCGACTGCCAACCATGTATTTTCTAAAGATTTTGAGGTTACCATGACAACGCCCCTCTCAAGCAGTGCATTCCAGACCCCACAAACTCTGGGTGAAGAACAGTCCTCAAATCCTCACTACACCTCAAACCTTTCACTTTAAAAATATGGCCCTTTTACTGAAAGGAACAGCTGCTGTCTATGCACCCTGAATCTTAGCCTTCTGATTCACATCCCCCTCAGCCTTCTCTGCTCCAAAGTAAACAACCCGAGCTTACCCAGACTGTCTCCATAGCTGATATGCTCCATCCGAGGGAACATCCTGGTGAATCTCCTGTGCGCTCCCTCCAGTTCATTCACATCCTTCCTGTGATGTGGCCCCCAAACGTACACACAGTATTCCATCTTGGCCTAACCAAAGTTCTGCATAGCTCTTATAATCTATGCTTCGATGTATAAAGTCTGTGTTTACGCTCTCCTATGCTTTCCCAAGTTGTGCAATAACCTGTCCAGTCGCATCCAGGGATTGTGGAGAAGCACCCTCTGAGCTTCCTAGTGTGCTGTAATTCACTGAGTCCTCCCCTGTCTGGTTCCTTCTTGCAAAGTGCATCACCTCATATTTATCAGGGGTACATTCCATCTGCCATTGATCCACGCATCTGACCATTCCATCTGTATCTTCCTGAAACATAAGGCCTTCCTCTTCACTGCCAACCACCCGGCCAATCTTGATATCAAACACAAACTTACTTATGACACCCCCCACGCCTCGTCCATATTCACAGATGCATCCTTTATGATAAGGTTTAAAATCACAAAACATCAGCTTATAGTCCAACAGGTTTATTCGGAGGCACGAGCTTTCGAAACGCTGCTTCTTCATCAGGTGGTTGTGCGCTTTGATGAAGCACTTTGAAAGCTAGTGCCGCCGAATACAGCTTTTGGACTATAATCTGGTGTTATGCAATTATTAGCTTTGTCCACCCCATTCCAACACCAACACCAACACCTCCGAATCAGAAATAATAAGAGACACAACACTGATCCCTGTGGTACACCATTGGACACTAGCCTCCAATCACACAAACAGCCTTCTACCACCACCCTCTGTCTCCTACCACTGACGTTGATTTGGATGCAACTTGGCAAGTCACTAATGCGTCCTACCTGTTCCCTGGTTATGCTGTTGCGCTGGAGACACTTGGATAATATCTGGAGATTCTCCCGAATCTTGCCTACCAGTAGGTTTCCATGCCCCTGGGTTAGTCTGTCCCCTCCAACTGATGAATTTCCTCCTTATTGCAGTCTTATCTGGCCTGTCCCAGATCCTGCCATTATTTGCCTTGACTGTGGAATGGACAGCGAGGGAAGCGTTCTGTTAATTTCCAATTTATCAGTTGTTTTGTGAATTTTCTAAATTTCACTGTGACTCACCTCTCATTCTTTGAATCTCCAGAGAATACAGGCCGAGTTTCATCTTCAGGCAATCTCACCATCTGAGGGATTAATCTGGAGAATGTCCATTGCACTTCCTATGCGGTCAGTATATTCTTTCTGAGATTCGGTCACCAAAACTGTACACAATACTCCAGGTACAGTCCAACCAACACGCTGTGAAACAATGGCGAAAAATTTAAATGGAGAGAGATTGAATAACTCTGTGATACAGGCCGTTTCCATGTTCCTGGGACATGAATCATATGAAGTCAGTCTGCAGATGCGGCAGAAGGTAAGTGGAATGTAAGTGGAATGATGCTGTTTCTGGCAAAGATTATCAGGTTTAAAGAGGAATGTTTGACTGCATCTGAACGGGGCATTGCTGAGAGCACATCGGATACACTGTGTGCAGTTTTGATCACCGACTCTTAAAAAAATAGATATAGTTCTTTCAGAAGATTTTCATAGATGTTTCCCTTTACTCATTCCTAAAAGGTAGGTGTTTGATTATGGTGGATTATCAGTTTTGATCTGAGATTAGAATTCTTCTTGAACCACACATGACTTTCTGAAAGGTGTTTCAGCTGGATGCATGTTTCCTCTTGTTAAGGAGTTTAAAGCTCGAGGATAAATTTAAGAATAAGATGCATTGATATCAACACACGTATTATATAGACATCGACCGATATTAACAAATTGCACAGACGCATATAAACATGTCATCAGATGATAACACAGAGATTTTTTTTTCTATTGAAAGACACTGTGTACAACAATAGCGATTGACCTTCATATCGTCCATTACCATCCATTCCAGA
>NW_025192087.1:0-3633 GCF_004010195.1 Chiloscyllium plagiosum
TAAGATTTACAAAACAAAACTTCTTATCTCAAAACCAAGAACCTTTCGGTTCCTCTCCATATTCTTATCTTCTTTTCTTCTTTGGGATTCTGCTTTACCAGTTATTAATCAATAAAGATACCGAGAGGAGAGCTATTTTTCAGGCAGTCTTTGCATGCTGGTAAGTTGGCAGTTCTCCTCTCAACTGTTCAATTTCCCACGGTCTTGTACCCCCCCCCCCCAAAAAAAAACATTGGATTGTGTCATTGGCTTTTAAGATTCTCAATATACTAACTTCAATCTTGATCGGAGGTGAGTATTTTGGGATATAATTTAAACTGTTTGGCTGAATTTGTTTTTGTCTTGAGACAGTAAGTTAATCGAGTTGTTCGACCAAATGTTACATTAAATCTATTCTTCAGAACACTTGGTGGTGTCAGGTAGTTATTGCTGGTCTTTAATTCTCTTAAAGGTGCAATACAGCCACATGTTAATCACAGAAGTCACACTGAAACCTGACTAGGGAAGAATGACACATTTACTTCCCTAAAGGACTTGGGCCAAGCAGCGACCAAATGTTACATTAAATCTATTCTTCAGAACACTTGATGCTGTCAGGTAGTTATTGCTGGTTTTTAATTCTCTTAAAGGTGCAGTACAGTCACATGTTAATCACAGAAGTCACACTGAAACCTGACTAGGGAAGAATGACACATTTCCTTCCCTCAAGGACTTGGGCCAAGCAGATGGGTTTTCATAGCAAATGAAAATAGTTGCTTTTAAATTCCACCAATTTTCCTCATGAGATATTAATAGACTATTATTCTGTGGCTCTACAGTATGATTCCATGGCTTGAACACCATAAACTGTCGTCCCGTTTGTGCAGAGAGCAAGGGGCAGCACAGTGGCACAGTGGTTAGCACTGCTGCCTCACAGCGCCAGAGACCCGGGTTCAATTCCCGCCTCAGGCAACTGACTATGTGGAGTTTGCACGTTCTCCCCGTGTCTGCGTGGGTTTCCTCCGGGTGCTCCGGTTTCCTCCCACAGTCCAAAGATGTGCAGGTCAGGTGAATTGGCCATGCTAAATTGCCCATAGTGTTAGGTTAGGGGTATGGGTGGGTTGCGCTTCGGCAGGGCGGTGTGGACTTGTTGGGCCGAAGGGCCTGGTTCATTAATATAATCTAATCTTAAAAAAAAGTTAAACATCCTCAAGAGACATGTGGTTAGAAGGAACTTGAAACTGTTGCATCTGGATTAAACAAAGGCACAAATCATTGTTTATTCAGAAGTTGCACTGAGACTGAGAACGAGACAGGGATATCATGACGGTGATATTGGATAGGATTGGTGAGTGGGGAGGAGATGGAAATGTAAATCTGTGAAGGACAAAATGGATTATGGAGTTTGCAAACAGTCTGGTTCCTTCTCACATATCAGTGAGTAATTTATAAATAGTAGTTTAATACTTATAATTTATAAGGAAATGAGTTTTTTTTTGAATTGAAGACATTGTCTTGCACTTTCTAAAAATTATATATCTTGAGCAGAAATTCAGCTTAACCCAGTTTAGTAGACAAATATAATACCTTACCAGGAACACCAACTATAGCGAGGATGGAATAGTAACCACCTTGAATAATCCAAAGGATATCCTGGATCCGTGATGCTAATTATATCCAAGTCTGAGAAAGATAGTAAAGACCCGATGATAAGCTACTGTCCATTGTTGTAACATTCCAGTCTAATGCTCTCACGTTCTGATCCATTGTTGGAACATTCCAGTTTGATGTTCTCAGATTCTGATCCATTGTTGGAACATTCCAATCAAAGATCCTCAGACTCTGAACCGTTATTAGAACATTCCAGTCTAATGTTCTCAGATTCTGATCTCTCCTCCCCATCTCTCTCGCGCTGCTGATCCCTGTTAGTGGTGTCAGTGCTGTTCCTACTGATACTATGGGATAACACATTGAAAAGAGCCTATTTATCATTCAACGATGGAAAGTCTCCAATGGGATAATTAGGATCCACGGAGAATGACATTAATCACAGTCACTGAACAAATACCTCCAGTGAACCTCTTTTAATTCAATATTGATGTTATTAAAATTCAGAAGAACGTTTAAAATTTATACATTTGGCATGGGATATGTGGGGGTGACTGAGAGAATGAATATTGGAGATGGCAGATTGATTGCGTGTAATCATTCAAACTGCCTTGGATATGGGAGTAATGTCAAAGGACTATCAGAACATCAACAAGTTTCTCCGTTTATAAATGGAAACATACAGTCTGTAACTACTGATCAGTAATTATAATGTCAGTAAAATATGGAGAGAACTTTCCTTGTCCATAATCCGACAGGAAAATGTGCCCACGTCAGCATGGGTGATAACAGAAGATGGCATGGATGTGTTAACAGACAATATGACATGACACACAAGTCAGATGATTATTCGAGGATAAGAGAGGACAGGTGACGGTCATGCTGTTAATGTTTTCGATGTCAATCAACTGTGATTAAGTATCATTCACTGGATATCAATTGCAGTGTGATTACGCTATTGGGGACATGGCTGCTGAGACTGGAAGGAGGGAACATGATAATTTCCAGTTATCAGTATTATAATGTTACTCTTTATAAATCATTTGAAGATCAAATTCCAGGATGCAATTGCCATGAGGAATGAGAAGAGCCAATATTAACCATACAATCAGAAGACATTGGAGCTGAAATTTGGCCTTTAGGCCCATTGAGCCTGCTCCACCATTCAATGATGGCTATTAAGCTTTTCAACACCATTTTCCCAATTTCTACCTGTAACCCTTGATTCCCTTTGCAGTCAAGAACCTATCTGCCTCAATCTTAAATATACTTAAAGCCCTCTGTGGTAGTGAATTCCATAGATTCGCCGCTCTCTGGCTGAAGTGGTTTCTCCTTGACTCTGTTCGAAAAGGTCTTCTCTTTACTCTGTCCCATCGGGTACTAGTCGCTCCTACCATTGGATATATCTTCCCATAATCTACTCTGTCCGAGGTCATTTAGTATCCTGTAAGTTTCAATTAGACCTCCTAACATCCTTTTGAACTGTATCAAATACAGACCCGGAGCCCTCAAATATTCTTCATATGTTAAGCTTTTCATTCCTGGTTCCATTCTCGTGAATCCAGGGCCAGTGCATCCTTCCTGAGATATTGGACCCAGAAATGCGCACAATAATTCAAATTTGGCATGACCAAAGCCTTGTCGAGCCTTAGAAGTACAACCCTGCTTTTATATTCAAGCCCTCTTGAAATAAATGCCATCATTGTATTTGCCTTCCTAACTACTGCCAACTCGCAAGTTTACCTTTCAAGACTCCTGGACTAGAACACCCTAGTCATTTTGCACTTCAGACTTCTGAATTTGCACATTATAATACTGATTACTGGGAAATATCATGTTCCCTCCTTCCAGTCTCAGCAGCCATGTCGCCAATAGCATAATCACACTGCAATTTGCTCATGGAAAATAGTCCATGCCTCTCGTCATCCTGGCAAAATGCTTTCCCACACTTTCCCACACTGTACTCCATCTGCCACTTCTTTGCTCACTCTCCAAACCTGTGAAAATCTTCATCAGGTGAAAGTGAGGACCGCAGATGCTGGAGAT
>NW_025192088.1:0-3633 GCF_004010195.1 Chiloscyllium plagiosum
AAGCAGGACGGGCTGCCCTAGAGGTGGTCGGAAGGTGTGTCAAGGTGGACCAAGAACTGGAAGGGCCATGAAGTAGACCGAGAGCCGGAAGGTGTGTAGGGGCAGGCTGCCTTAGAGTGGCCAGAAGGTGGGAGGGACGGGGGCTTGCTGGGTTGTTTAGGGTCAGTATTATATATACTTTTTTTATGTAAGTGGACTGTCATATACATACAAATGTCATTGTTACTGTTTGTAATGATTGAAACTAGGATCTGAGGTTTGTCCTCATTTCCCTGAAAACTGGTTGAACGTCAGGGTTTGGGCCTGGCTTTGCCATTCCTATCCCTTGTAAAATTGCTGTTTCTTTGCATGCAGCTGTTAATGTTAATTGTTTTATAAATAATATTTAATAAAATATTATAAACAGGAAAAAAAGACCAGGTGATCATTTATTTACCATAGAACGGTACTGCAGAAAGCTTTTTCCTATTGGTTTCTGTGTAGCAGTCAAGTTTTAAATCTCAGTGTTGAATTAGTGAAAATGTACAGATAATTAAGCAAATTGTAGAATTCTTCAGAACGAAGCCATTTAACCCATTGTATCTAGAACATTGAACATAGCAAAGTACAGCACAGAACATGCCCTTTGGCCCATGATGTTGTGCCGAGGTTTAATCCCAGTGTAAGATATAATAACTTAATCTACACACCCCTCAACTCACTGCTATCCATGTGCATGTCCAGCAGTCGCTTAAATGTCCCTAATGACTCTGTTTCCACCACCACCGCTAGCAATGCATTCCATGCATTCACAACTCTCTGTGTAAAGAACCTACCTCTGACATCTCCTCTATACATTTTTCCTAATATCTTAAGACTATGACTCCTTGTGTATCTCCTTTTATACCTTCCTCCTAATATCTTCAAACTATGACTCCTCGTACCAGTCAATCCTGCCCTGGGGAAAAGTCTCTGACTATCGACTCTATCTATTCCAATAATTATCTTGTATATCTATGGTGCCCTTCAGAGCTTTTAGTTACTCCCACAGCTTATCCTTTTTCCATATCTTTTAAATTAAAACATTTACCCAGTTTCCTATTAACATCTATTAAAGATTCTATTGCCATGTCCTAACAGTTGAATTTAAAAATAAATAATTATCTTGGTCTTGTCTTGTTTTGGTAATGATAGATTTAAATCTTATAGTTGGTAGATTATCAATTAATTGGATATAGTTTTCCTTATTTACCTAATCCAAGTTCATTATTCTTTATACTGCAAAAGATCTCATCATGATATTGGCTGCGATCTTAAGAAGGGCTGTAATTTTTCCTTATACCTAAATCTTCCAACATTTGATATGATCTTTGTGAATCTGTTCTGTATTCTGACTGTGTTCTCAAAGTAAGTTGAAAAATCCAAATAGAAGATTAAAAGTGTGTCTTAACTAATAAAAAAAAGGTAATTCAGAATCTCCTCAGTTCAGGGACTGACTCTGAGCTGGCTGGCCACAGCCAGTGTACTTTGCACAGGTAAATAAAGTAGGAGAAAGTGAGGACTGCAGATGCTGAAGCTTAAAAATGTGTTGCTGGAAAAGCGCAGCAGGTCAGGCAGCATCAAAGGAACAGGAGAATCGACGTTTCGGGCATAAGCCCTTCTTCAGGAATGACTTGCTGATGCGATATTGGCATCTGAGCAGTCATTTCAATCAGAAAAAAAATTCATACCTTATATTGCAACAATAGAAACAAAAATCTCCATGAATAGTTATCTTCATGAGACAATGTGTTTTTTTGATTGAAATGGGTGGAATTGGTGTCCTTTTGGCAAGTTTCTGCACATTCAATAGATGCACTGTGTCTCTCCCCTGGTTTTTTTAAAACACATTGCTAATTCAGTTCTGTATGGTCAACATGCTTTCCCTAAACTCATATCTTTATGTAAGATGTCTTTCTCACCAAAACCCCCATGGCCTTCTGCTTTTGGTGTTTTTTGTTTTCATTAACCTCTGAGAATTCTCTGCCCTGACTACTTTGGAAGCAGCCAATATAGCCTCACTGGTATTATGCACCTCTTCCCACTCTTCCTCTTACGGTCATAAATTAATTTCAGCAAACAACTCAGCAATTATCTCCACAAAGGGTTCACTGGTCTAATCAGAAAAATCAGGTGAAAGCCCCTATTCTGGATGAAGGGCTAATGTCCAAACGTCGACTCTCCTGTTCCTTGGATGCTGCCTGACCGGCTGTGCTTTTCCAGCACCACACTTTTCGACTCTAATAGGAAAAATCACATGATGTCTTGTAAATGCTGTTTTGAACTCAATATTCAGATCTTTACATAACTGAAAGATTTGAATGTATTCTTCCTCCAGTTTACACCCGAAGTTCTGAAATAATTATAACACGATAATCCTTAACACTGGTGTCCCTCAAGGGTGCATATTTGGCCCGTTACTTATATGCTCATGATTGTATGGCGAAAATCAGCTCGAAATCCATTTACAACTTTGCTGATAAGACCACTGTGGTGGGTTCAATCTTAAACAAAGATGAGGGACTGAATACAGGAAAGAGATAGAGAGCTTAGTGGCATGATGTAAAGACAACAACCTCTCCCTTAATGTCAGCAAAACAAAGGAGTGGTCATCAGCACCAGGAAGCGGAGCGGAAGACATGCCTCTGTCTGTAGCAATGGTGCTGAGTTGGAGGTGGTCAAGAGCTTCAAATTCCTTGGAGTGAATATCAACAACAATCTGTTCTGGTCCATCCACATTAACGTTACAAACAAATAATGATTTGGAGATGCCGGTGTTGGACTGGGGTGTACAAAGTTAAAAATCTCACAACACCAGATTATAGTCCAACAGGTTTAATTGGAAGCACACTAGCTTTCGGAGCGACACTCCTTCATCAGGACACAATCACGTGATGAAGGAGCGTTGCTCCAAAAGCTAACAACAAACAAATAAAGCCTCTACTTCCCCAGAAGGCTCAAGGAAATTTGACATGTCTACAATGACTCTACAAATGTTTATAGATGCACATAGAAAGCACCCAATGTCGATGCATCACAGCTTGGTATGGCAACTGCCCTGCCTAAGACTGCATGATATTATGAAACGTGGTGAACACAACCCAGTCCATTATGAAAACCAGTCTACATTTCCTGCTGCCTCACAAAAACAGCAAACATAATTATAGACCCCTCCCACACCACTTATACTCTCTTCCAACCTCCCCCATTGGGCAAAAGATACAAAAAATTGAAAACACGCACCAACTGATCCAAGAACAACTTCTTCCTCACTGTTGTCAGACTTATGTATGAACCTCTGATATATTAGAGTTGATCTTTCTCTGCAGCTTCAACACTACATTCTGTTCTATTACCCTGATGTCCTTTTTTAGATTAGATTACTTACAGTGTGGAAACAGGCCCTTCAGCCCAACAAGTCCACGCCGACCTTCCGAAGAGCAACTCGCCCAGACCCATTCCCCTACATTTACCCTTTCACCTAACA
Organism: Chiloscyllium plagiosum; assembly: GCF_004010195.1. NCBI lineage: Eukaryota > Metazoa > Chordata > Chondrichthyes > Orectolobiformes > Hemiscylliidae > Chiloscyllium > Chiloscyllium plagiosum. The sequence goes on from NW_025192088.1 coordinate 3,506, forward strand.
CTATGGGCAATTTAGCATGGCTGATTGACATAACCTGCACATCTTTGGACTGTGGGAGGAAACTGGAGCACACGGAGGAAACCCATGCAGACACAGGGAGAATGTCACACAGTCACCTGAAGCTTGAA
>NW_025192089.1:0-3634 GCF_004010195.1 Chiloscyllium plagiosum
CATTGCCTCAAACGTTATAACACTCATCCAAGTGTTTCATAAGCTGGTGAGGTTCAACTATCCTCTCAGCAGTGCATTCCAGGCCACCATCCCTGGGTGAAAAAGGTTTTCCTCAAATCCCCACTAAACCACTTAACTTTTTCTTTAAAATGATGCGCGCTTATTTAGTGAATCTTAAAGGAGACAGCTGGTTTCTGTTCACCCTGACCACTACCTCATAATCGTATACACCTTTTATCATAGAGCCCTCAACTTTATTTGTTCCAAAGAAAACAATCCAAGCTTATCCATTCTCTGTTAATTGTTCAAATACTCCATCCCAGGAAGTGTCCTGGTGAATATCGTTTGCATCCTCTCCAATGCAATTTGTTTGAATGTCATTGGACAAATAAGTGCTTGAATATACGTAGGTGGATATACGGGGTGAGGTGAAGGTGGTATGTAGGTAGCATAATATGTAGTTGGGTGGTGTAGTCATGTTGGGGAGATGACTAGGTCTGGTAAGAAGGAGTACAGAGACAGTTGGGGTGCAGTGATACGTTGTGTCATTATCCAATGTTAGAATTAGTTTTAAACTGTCATTTCCTGAATAACTATTCAGTATAATAGAGCTATCTGAAATTATCCTGAAATTATCTGTCATTTCCGAAGTAACTATTCAGTATAATAGAACTATCTGAAATTAGCCTGAGTAGTTTCATAGGAAATGAAAGACAGTTCAACACTAATTCTAATATTGGATAATGACACAATTTACACCACTTCACCCCAACCGTCTCTTACTACTTCTCCTGACCAGACCGTATCATTTCCCCAACATGACTACACCACCCCGAGTATATATTATCCTACCAACGTACTACCTTCACCTCGCCCCATATATACACTTACATATATTCAAGCACTTATTTGCTCAATGACAAGAAACAAATTGCACCAGAAGGGATGCAAAGGGCATGTTTGAGATGGAGTATTTGAACAATTTAGAGGCTGAATAAGCTTGTATTGTTTTCTGAGGAACAAAGAAGGTTGAGGGCTCAATAATAGAGGTGTATAAGATAAACAGAAATTCACTGTTCGCTTTAGTTGAAGACTATGGGGGAATCATTTTAAAGTGAAAAGTAGAAACTCAGAATTATGTTCCTTCTCAGAGGGTTCGAGGAAATACAGGAATTGCTCATCGATCCATTAATGTTTTGCAGGCAATTTCCACATAAGTGGCTCATCAGGATATCTGTAGGGTCGAACTGCACTTTTCCGCTGATATTTCTTGCATTAAGATCCAGAGATCAGAGGAATTGGACTAGTTTTTTTCTACCCACCCCAAATAATGATTTATTTAAGAATTCAGCATACTACACTTATTACAACATATGTAACTGAAATGGGGGACTGATTTGTAACCCTTTGAGAATTCAGTACAGTGTGTGTACAGTCACATGGTTTTGTGAGATGCTTTCATTCCTCATATTCACCTTGTGATGTCTTGGTGAAACAGGACAGTGTACTCATCAAGAATTTGACTGAAGTATGGACTCATAGACTTGTAGATACTTGCAGCACAGAAGGAGGCTTGTTATAGAAGTGCCAATCTACAAAGATCTGCATAGAGGAATCTGATTTTACAGCTTTTGGCCTATAGGTTTGGAGACCACTGCACCGCTAGTGAATATCTGAATCTTGGTCAAGTCTGAGATTTTCTGACTTGGCCATCCTTTCAGGCAGTGAATTTCAGACTTTCACAAACCTCTGTGTGAAAATGAATTCTCCTAAACCCCTCTTAGCTTTCTTAAGGTCAATCTTTCGATCAATGCCCCCTTATTATTGACCCTTTTAATTATGGCAATATGCTTTCCTATGTCTTATGTATGTCTTTCAGTCCTCTCAAATTTTGTTGCTCCAAAGAAAATAACCCCAGCCTATCTGAGCTCTCCTGAGTTCAGGCCATCCAGTTGAGGCAATATTCTGGTTTATCTGCTGTGCACACTTTCAAGTGCAGTCACATCCTTTGCATAATGTGGTCGCCAGATATGCTGTAGGACTTTAGTTGTGGCCCAACTTGCATTTTATACATTTCCTTTCTCTTTTTATTCTCTGTCTATGCTAATAAAGGCAGTATCCCATTTACCTTGAGGGATTTGTGGACATGCACGCTAAAGTCTGTCTAATCTGAAGTATTTTCCAGAATCTTAGCATTTATAGTGGAATTCTTATTATCCCTCCCAGAGTCCATTACCTCACATTTTTCCACATTGAATTCTGTTTTCACTGATGTACCCACCTGATCAGTTCATTGATATTGTCATATATTTTACGGTTGTCCGCATCAATGTTTACCAGTCAACTAATTTTCATGTGATTTGCAAATTTCTACACTGAAGTTTGAATCATTAATGTACACCAGAAGCAGCAAAAGCCTCTGCACTGAGCCTGCAGAGCCAACTGGAACAAACTTCTAGTCACAAAAATGTTCCTCCACTGTCACTCATTGCTTAATGCCTTTTAACTAATTTTGGAATAGAAGTGCCACTTAACCTTGAATTCCATGGGCTTTTAATTTGGGGGTAAAAGCAATGACTGCAGATGCTGGAAACCAGAGTCTAGATTAGAGTGGTGCTGGAAAAGCATTATAGTTCAGGCAGCATCCGAGGAGCAGTAAAATCGACGTTTTGGGCAAAAGCCCTTCAGGAATACAGGTAGAGAGCCTGAAGGGTGGAGAGATAAGTGAGAGGAGGGTGGGGGTGGGGAGAAAAGTGCGGGTGTCCCAGAGATGTTCCCTAAAGCACTCTACTAGGAGGCGTCCAGTCTCCCCAATATGGAGGAGACTGCATCGGGAGCAATGGATACAATAAATGATATTGGTGGATGTGCAGGTAAAACTTTGGATGTGGAAGGCTTCTTTAGGGCCTTGGATGGAGATGAGGGAGGTGGTGTGGGCGCAGGTTCCGCAATTCTTTAGGGCGGTGTGGTTGATTGGTGCGGGTGTCCCAGAGATGTTCCCTAAAGCACTCTACTAGGAGGCGTCCAGTCTCCCCAATGTGGAGGAGACTGCATCGGGAGCAATGGATACAATAAATGATATTGGTGGATGTGCAGGTAAAACTTTGGATGTGGAAGGCTTCCATGGTGAAGATGAGGCGTTGGGGCTGGGGAAACTGAAGTCTTGGAGGAGGTGGAGGGCGTGTGTGGTGTCTCGAACGGATGTGGGGAGTTCCTGGACGAGGGGGGAATAGGACAGTGTCGAGATAGGTAGCAATGAGTTCAGTGGGGCAGGAGCATGCTGAGACAATGGGTCGGCCAGGGTGGTCAGGCTTGTGGATCTTGGGAAGGAGGTAGAACCGGGCAATGCGGGGTTCCCGGACTATGAGGTTGGAAGCTGTGGGTGGGAGATCTCCTGAGGTGATGAGGTTCTGTATGGTCCTGGAGATGAAGATTTGGTGATGGGGGGTGGGGTCATGGTCGAGGGGGCAGTAGGAAGAGGTGTCCTCGAGTTGACGTTTGGCTTCAGCGGTGTAGAGGTCAGTGCGCCAGACTACCACTGCGCCCCCTTTATCTGCTGGCTTGATGGTGAGGTCGGGATTGGAGGGCTGCGCGTTGAGGGTGAGAGGTTGGAGTGGGGGAGGGGGTAGACAGC
>NW_025192090.1:0-3634 GCF_004010195.1 Chiloscyllium plagiosum
TAACTACAAATTGTGATGAGTTAGATTTGAGACTGATGTCAGAGGCAGGTTCTTTACTGAGACAGTGGGGGCGCGGAATTCTCTGCCTGCCAGTGAAGTTAACTCAGCCATATTAGAGAGATTTAAACAATCCTTGGAGAAGCACATGGGTGATGATAGTATATTGCAAGGGAATGAGCTGAGATTAGTTCAAAGGTCAGCGCAACATTGAGGGCCGAAGGGCCTGTTCAGCGCTGTATTCTTCTATGTTCTATATACTATGTCCTTCCCCACAGTAAGCGTCCATACAAAGCACAGGTTTCATATCTCCCCCATCTCGAGCAGCACCAAACAGAGACGGGCTTATTGATTTTTATGGTGTCCCAGTACTCTTCGCAGACTCCTCTTTGCCCTTAATGTGTTTATAAAACCAGTTATGACTGACTTCAACATAGCAGCATGCTGCAATTGAGCAAAGTAGAACTCAAAACTACAATAGACCGATTCAAATTCAGACGTGTTATCCATTACACCACAGAGCCGATCCACCGTCGACTTCCTCTCATTTTTCCATATTAGATTAGATTACAGATTACATTACAGTGTGGAAACAGGCCCTTCGGCCCAACAAGTCCACACTGACCCGCCGAAGCGAAACCCACCCATACACCTACATTTACCCCTTACCTAACACTACGGGCAATTTAGCATGGCCAATTCACCTGACCCTGCACATCTTTTGGATTGTGGGAGGAAACCGGAGCACCCGGAGGAAACCCACGCAGACACGGGGAGAACGTGCAAACTCCACACAGTCAGTCGCCTGAGGCGGGAATTGAACCCGGGTCTCAGGCGCTGTGAGGCAGCAGTGCTAACCACTGTGCCACCGTGCCGCCCACAAATGTAATGGAGACATTTATATCGGGGGGATACAAGATTACCAAGGTGAAGAACCAGTAACGATAACTAACGTCACTGCTTTAATTAAATACGTCACACTTTATGAAGCAGTGACTTTCACTGTCAAATTGTACACATTCGTCGTCACGTGCCTCCTTCAGTGTTGCCTGCATGTCTGCTGGACGTTTCCATTGCAGTATTCACAGTCACTACGCGATTACATGATCCACTCAATTGAAATGTACTTTCATAATCTGAGTCATGGCCTTATCCTTTTAAGACCCGGAACATGTTCAGCGAGAAAATTCTGGTCATTTCTAGCCCGGGATCTGGAATCAGACGAGTGTCACGACACCCTTATTTGTGCTGCCTGCTCACCGGAGACCAGCGCGTCAAAATGAGGCCCTGTGACCACCAGCCTATTCTGTGCCTTCCTGCAGTACATCTGCTGAACAACATCAGATTATCACAGTTCCGCTTTCTTCACATTGAAATCCAGTGCGATAATATGAACTTTTTCGAAACTTGGAGTGAGCAACTTTGCAGCTGAAGTTTGTAATGGAGTCAACGACAGACAGAAGAGTATCTACAAGTCAGTTTGTAAGTTTTACAGTCAGCATCACAGGAGGTCCCTGTTCAGTAGTCCGAGTTTGCATCGCACAGAACTGGATATAATTCCCACTCAGGTAATGAAGATTTATTTCTCTTTTTGTGAATTATTAGAATGAAAACAAATTCTTGCTTGCATGCAGAGCACACACCCAGATCCTGCCAGAATCGGTCAGTAATTGCTTCCATCCGTATATAACGACACAGGCAGCAGATACACGGGAAACGACCACCACTAATCCCCTTCCAATCATATCACCTTTCTGAGTTGGATGTATCTCGCTGATCCTTCAGTGTCGCTGAATGTAAATCCTGGAAATTCCCCTCGAGCGGTATCATATCTGTGCTGAGGAGTTGAAAGCTTGAGGAAAATAATTCATCCCCTCCATCACTGTGGTAATTCTGGATATGCAGTGAATCCTTTCCCATTGACTATACTCCAGGAAACCGTTTCGAAAATTTAAAGGTTCCTATCAGACATCTGCAATCGTCTGGAACAAGTTGAGACGTGGACGAAGACAGTGAAATAAAGTGATAGACAATGATACCTGGGAGGCATAATGCAGGAAGTGAGCGCGGAACAGATGGTTGCAAAACTCAATGTCGGTGCCATTGCGTCAGCTTTTACTGCCCAATGTTTAGACTTACTTACACATTACACCTAGTCAATTCACCACAATGACCTTGTTCCTCTTGATGTGATGTCCCCTCTGTGTGTATTAACGTGGTTCATGAGCCCCGATAGAATGAGCACATCCTCTTTCTCCTGTCACTTTAACCAGGTGAAAATACCAGTTTTAATGAATGCAAGAAGAGATTATGTTTTTCTGTGCCTATTCAGTGGAGAATTTTCAGCTGTAAACTGTTTGTATTTGAAAATTCGAGGATCGATTGCAATCCTCTGAGAGCAACATTGATCCGAAAACACATGTCCAAGTACTGTGAGGAAGTGGTTAAGCAACTCCACATATGGATGAGTAAGGGCTGTCTTACTGTGGCGCCGTGGCTTAGTTGGTTAAAGCGCTTGCCTAGTAAGCAGGAGATCCTGGGTTCAACTCCCAGTGGTGTCTACTTGTTGCGTTCATATTTGGGCTTGGTGTTTCAAGTCTTTGCGAAAGTAACTCAGCGTCTTGAACTTACACCCTGTTAAGATTTAGTAATCCAGGTTAAGTTCCAGCAATAAATGCCATGTTGTTTATATATTCCGAACTATTACTTATGTCTGTGGTGTCTTTCCATTATTCCACAAGCGCTTCTGCTTCTCCTCCTCTTTTATTCCCCCTCCTTCACTCCCAGTTAGGTCGGAATAACGAGATGAGGCAGGAGACGCTGCAGATTTGCCGGGGAATTTTGTGGTAATGGCAGAGGTACCACCAGGTGATCACTCTCATTCTCTGATGTCACCGTTCATACATTTAAACCAAAAATATATACATCGTTGTGCTTCTTTATTTGTAGTGTAATTGCTTCTTTTCCTGGTGGATGAGGAATTCTATTTTGAATTCGAAACAGTCATAATTGTTTGAGGAAGAATTGTCGCCTTGCCTGGTTTGAAGTGACAGACACATTATCCAGAGAATGTGAACTCAGTTCACGCAATCCAGTCAGTGGGCAAAAAGCCTCTCAGCAACTGCACACTCAAATTGTCTCGAAATGTCAGACTTTTCATAGAGCCGAAATAGGTAAAGAGCTGTATGGACAGGCAGAGTGTTGGAGAATGTGTAACAGGAAGAGGGTGAGATGGATGCGCAGAGACAAAGAGAGACGTATGGAGACACATGCTGAGTTAGACACTGTCATGACCAATTCTCCATTCGAAATTGTTGCAAACTGAGAGAAAGGAAACGAAAGAAGGCAATCATTTAAACACAGCCTTTCCCCAGCTGAGAGCAACGGAAACAGCATTATAGTCAATAAAGTCCTTTTGAATTTGTAAAGGTGACGGTTGTCTGTCATTGAGATATTTTGATAAAAATCCTGATTCAATAGATAAAACTGATAATTTTCCCAGCATCATAATGTAGAAAAGTATACGTAACGGCTTTCTGTCGATCTAAAACTTTAACTCAGTTTTTCTCCACAGATTCTGTCAGGCCTGCTGAGTTTCTTCAAAAATTCATGTCTTTGGTTCAGATTTACATTATCA
>NW_025192091.1:0-3634 GCF_004010195.1 Chiloscyllium plagiosum
CACTTGAGGGCGGGAGTCTGCACTGGGCTTCACTCGAGGGCGGGAGTCTGCACTGGGCTTCACCTGAGGCCGGTTGTCCGCACTGGGCTTCACGAGGCCGGGAGTCCGCACTGGGTTTCACGAAGGCTGGGAGTCTGCACTCGGCTTAAGTCGAGGCCGGGAGTCTGCACTGGGGCTTCACTCGAGGCTGGGAGTCGGCACTGGGGCTTCACTTGAGGCTCGGAATTTGCTTGGGGCTTCACTCGAGGCCGGGAGTCTGCACTGGGGCTTCACTCGAGGCTGGGAATCTGCACTGGGTCTTCAGTCGAGGCCGGGAGTCTGCACTGGGTCTTCAGTCGAGGCTGGGAGTCGGCACTGGGGCTTCACTTGAGGCTCGGAATCTGCTTGGGGCTTCACTCGAGGCTGGGAACCTGCACTGGGTCTTCACTCGAGGCCGGGTATCCACACTGGGCTTCACTCGAGGCTGGATGTCCGCATTGGGCTTCACTCGAGGCTGGGAGTCCGCACTCGGCTTCACTCGAGGCCGGGTATCCACACTGGGCTTCACTCGAGGCTGATTGCCCACACTGGGCTTCACTCAAGGCCGGGAGTCTGCACTGGGCTTCACCTGAGGCTGGAAGTCTTCACCGAGCTTCACTCGAGGCCGGGTGTCTGCACTGGGCTTCACTTGAGGCTGGAGTCTGCACTGGGCTTCACTTGAGGCTGGGAGTCTGCAATGGGGCTTCACTCGAAGCTGGGAGTCCGCACTGGGCTTCACTTGAGGCTGGGTGTCGCCACTGGGTCTTCACTCGAGGTCATGTCTCCGCACTGGGCTTCACTTGAGGCTGGAGTCTGCACTGGGCTTCACTCGAGGCTGGAGTCTGCACTGGGCTTCACTCGAGGCTGAGAGTCTGCACTGGGCTTCACTCGAGGCTGAGTGTCGGCAATGTGCTTCACTCGAGGCTGGAAATCTGCACTGGGCTTCACTCGAGGCTGAGAGTCAGCAATGAGCTTCACTCGAGGCTGGGAATCTGCACTGGGCTTCACTCGAGGCCGGGAGTCTGCACTGGGTTTCACTCGAGGCTGAAAGTCGGCAATGAGCTTCACTCGAGGCTGGGAATCTGCACTGGGCTTCACTCGAGGCCGGGAGTCTGCACTGTGCTTCACTCGAGGCCGGGAGTCTGCACTGTGCTTCACGTGGGAGTCTGCAGTGGGCTTAACTCGAAGCTGGGAGAAATGCACTGGGCTTCACACGAGGCCGGTTGTCCGCACTGGGCTTCACGAGGCCGGTTGTCCGCACTGGGTTTCACTAAGGCTGGGAGTCTGCACTCGGCTTAAGTCGAGGCCGGGAGTCTGCACTGGGGCTTCACTCGAGGCTGGGAGTCGGCACTGGGGCTTCACTTGGGGCTCGGAATCTTCTTGGGGCTTCACTCGAGGCTGGGAACCTGCACTGGGTCTTCATTCGAGGCCACGTATCCACACTGAGCTTCACTTGAGGCTGGGCGTCCGCATTGGGCTTCACTCGAGGCTGGGTGTCCGCATTGGGCTTCACTCGAGGCCGGGAGACTGCACTCGGCCTCAGTCGAGGTTGCGAGTCCGCACTGAGGCTTCACTCGAGGCTGGGAGTCGGCACTGGGCATCACTCGAGGCTGGGAGTCAGCACTGGGCATCACTCGAGGCTGGAGTCTGCACTGAGCTTCACTCGAGGCCGGGAGTCTGCACTCGGCTTCAGTCGAGGTTGCGAGTCCGCACTGAGGCTTCACTCGAGGCTGGGAATCTGCACTGGGTCTTCACTCAAGGCCGGGTATCCACACTGGGCTTCATTCAAGGCCGTGAGTCCGCATTGGGCTTCACTCGAGGCCGGGAGTCTGCACTCGGCTTCAGTCGAGGTTGCGAGTCCGCACTGAGGCTTCACTCGAGGCTGGGAATCTGCACTGGGGCTTCACTCGAGGCCGGGAATCTGCACTGGGTCTTCAGTCGAGTCCATGTGTCCGCACTGGGCTTCACTCGAGGTTGGAGTCTGCACTGGGCTTCACTCGAGGCTGGTGTCTGCACTGGGCTTCACTAGGGGCCGGGTGTCCGCACTGAGGCGTCACTCGAGACTGGGAGTCTTCACTGAGCTTCACTCGAGGCTGGGAATCTGCACTGGATCTTCACTCGAGGCTGGGAATCTGCACTGGGCTTCACTTGAGGCTGGGAGTCTGCACTGGGCTTCACTCGAGGCTGGGTGTCCGCACTGGGCTTCACTCGAATCCGGTATTCCGCACAGGGCTTCACTCAAGACTGGAAATCTGCACTCGGCTTCACTTGTGCCTGGGAGTCTGCACTGGTGCTTCACTCAAGGCCTGGAGTCGGCACTGGTGCTTCACTCAAGGCTAGGGGTCCACACTGGGCTTCACCCGAGGCTGGGAATCTGCACTGGGCTTCACTCGAGGCCGGGAGTCTGCACTGGGTTTCACTCGAGGCCGGGAGTCTGCACTGGGTTTCACTTGAAGCCGGCAGTCCGCACTGAGCTTCACCCGAGACTGGGAATCTGCACTGGGTCTTCACTCGAGGCCATGTGTCCGCACTGGGGCTTCACTTGAGGCTGGGAGACTGCACTGGGCTTCAGTCAAGGCTGGGAGTCTGCACTGGATCTTCACTTGAGGCTGGGAATCTGCACTGGATCTTCACTCGAGGCTGGGAATCTGCACTGGATCTTCACTCGAGGCCGGGAGTCCGAACTGGGCTTCACTCGAGGCTGGGAGTCCACACTGGGCCTCACCCGAGGCTGAGAGTCTGCACTGGGTTGACTCAAGGCTGGGAGTCTCACTGGGCTTCACTTGAGGGCGGGAGTCTGCAGTGGGCTTCACTCGAAGCTGGGAGACTGCACTGGGCTTCACCTGAGGCCGTGAGTCCGCACTGGGTTTCACTCGAGGCTGGGAGTCGGCACTGGGGCTTTACTTGAGGCTCGGAATCTGCTTGGAGCTTCACTCGAGGCTGGGAACCTGCACTGGGTCTTCACTCGAGGCCGGGTATCCACACTGGGCTTCACTCGAGGCTGGGAGTCAGCACTCGGCTGCAGTCGAGGTTGCGAATCCGCACGGAGGCTTCACTCGAGGCTGGGAATCTGCACTGGGGCTTCACTCGAGGCTGGGAATCTGCACTGGGTCTTCAGTCGAGGCCGGGAGTCTGCACTGGGTCTTCAATCGAGTCCATGTGTCCGCACTGGGCTTCACTTGAGACCGGGAGTCTGCACTGGGCTTCACTTGAGGCCGGGAGTCTGCACTGGGCTTCACTCGAGGCTGAGAGTCGGCAATCTGGGAATCTGCACTGGGTCTTCACTCGAGGCTGAGAGTCCGCACTGAGCTTCACTCGAGGCTGGGAATCTGCACTGGGTCTTCACTCGAGGCAATGTGTCCGCACTGAGCTTCACTCGAGGCTGGGAATCTGCACTGGGCTTCACTCGAGGCCGGGAGTCTGCACTGGGTTTCACTTGAAGCCGGGAGTCCGCACTGAGCTTCACTCGAAGCTGGGAATCTGCACTGGGCTTCACGAGGCCGGGAGTCCGCACTGGGCTTCACGAGGCCGTGAGTCCGCACTGGGTTTCACTAAGGCTGGGAGTCTGCACTCGGCTTAAGTTGAGGCCGGGAGTCTGCACTGGGGCTTCACTCGA
>NW_025192092.1:0-3634 GCF_004010195.1 Chiloscyllium plagiosum
CATCCTTTTGATAATGTGGCGACCAGAACTGTATACAGTATTCTCAATGCAGCCCTATCAAAGTCTTACTGATCAGACCAACAATGCCCTCTTACAGATCATTTAGGTATATCAAAAACAACAGTGGCCCCAACACTGACTCCTCGGGAACAGCACTGGACACCTTTCTCCATTTTGAGAAATTCCATTCATCTACTACTCTCTGTCTCCTGTTGCTCAACCAGTTCTTTATCCAATTAGCTAGTACATCCTGCACACCATATGACTTCAATTTCTCTCTTTGTTTACTGTGGGAAGCCGATCAAACACCTCAGTAATGTCCATGTTAATGACATCTACAGCCCTTCTTTCATCTATCAACTTGGTCACTTCCTCAAACAACTGTATAAAGTTGGTAAGGCATGATCCCGCCCGCACAAAACCATGTTGTCTATCTCTGATAAGCACATACTTTTCCAGATATAAATAGATTTTATCCCTCAGTACCTTCTCCAGCAACTTTCTCACCACTGATGCCAGGCCCACTGGTCTGTAGTTACCTGAAATTTCCCTACACCCTTCTTGTACAGGGGGACAAAATGAGCAGCTCTCCAGACCACCGACACTTCACCTGTGTTTACAGATGCTACAAAGATACTTGTCAGTACCCCAGCTATTTGCTCCCTTGCCTCCCACAGCAACCTGGGATACGTCCCATCCGATCTTGCGGATTTGTCCACCTTAATAACCTTTTGCCTACCCAACACAAACTCCCTCCTTATTGTGATCCAGAGAAAACAAGCTTCTATCTCAGATGCAGTAATAATCATTGAACTCTGAACATTGAGCCGACAATTCCAAAAAATGAATTTTTAACATTTTCAGTCAAACCTGTTAGTTAAACTCAGTGAGGAAGTGGAACATTAATTGGCCTCAGCAACATTCAATTGGAAAAGAAAGGCAAATAGATTTCTGTTCCAGAGAAGAAACCTTCTGCTCATCAAAAACCCACATCACAGATCTTAGAAACAAAAATGATTGAACTGTGTGAGATATTGGTTTGTAGCCTCGCTATATTCCTTCGGACCAGCTCGCTATATTCAGTAAAACTGGGTTCCCCTTCATTCGTTCATAATTGTTTACTAACCCTTATCAGTACATTCACCTATTTGTGCTGAGTGATGCCACTATGATTGTTAGTTTGTAGTGAGTAGATGATGTCATTGATGCACAGTGCAGGAAATAATTCATTCTCTCTATAAACTAATCAGATTATTTTGATTGATCCTCCTGGCTTGTTGCCAATGAAGAGTTGATTCAAAGAACAAAGAACAAAGAAAATTTACAACCCAGGAACAGGCCCTCAAAGAACAAAGAAAATTTACAACCCAGGAACAGGCCCTTTGGCACTTCAAGCCTGAGCCGATCCAAATGTACTGTCTAAACCTGTCAGTCAATTCCTAAGCATTAGTATCTGCTCCCCACCTACTCATGCATCTGTCCAGGCGCATCTTAAATGAATCTACCGTACCTGCCTCTACCACCTCTGCTGGCAACGCGTTCCAAATGCCCACCACCCTCTGTGTGAAGAACTTGCCACATGTATCCCCCTTAAACATTCCACCTCTCACCTTGGTGCATGACCTCTCGCTATAGAATCCCTCGTCCTCGGAGAAAGCTTGTCTCTATCCACCCTGTCTGTACCCTTCATGATTTTGTAAACCTCAATCAGGTCCCCCCTCAATCTCCTTTTTGCCAGTGAAAATAAACCTAAACTACTCAACCTCTCTTCATAGCTAGCACCTTCCGTACCAGGCAACATCCTCATAAACCTTCACTGCACTATCTCCAAAGTGTCCACATCCTTTTGGTAATGTGGCGACCAGAACTGTACACAGTACTCTAAATGTGGCCGAACCAATGTCTTGTACAATTTTAACATGACTTGCCAGCTCTTATACTCAATACCCGTCCAATGAAGGCAAGCATACTATATGCCTTCTTGACCACTCTATCCACCTGTGCAGCAACCTTTAGGGTACAATAGACCTGCACTCCCAGATCTCTCTGCCCATCAACTTTTCCCAAGGCTCTTCCATTCATTGTATAAATCGCTCGAGAATGAGACTTGCCTAAATGCATCACCTCACATTTGTCTGGATTGAAAGCCATCTGCCACTTTTCTGCACAACTGTCTAGGCTATCTATGTCCTCCTGTATTCTCTGACAGTGCCCTATGCTTTCTGCTACTCCACCAATCTCTGTGACATCTGCAAACTTGCTGATTATACCAACAATGCCCTCTTCTGGATCATTTATATATATTCCAAACAACAGTGGCCCCAATATTGATCCCTGTGGAACACCACTGGTCACCTTTCACCATTTCGAGAAATTCCCTTCAACGACTACTCTCTGTCTCCTGTTGCTCAACCAGTTCTTTAGCCACCCAGCTAGAACACCCTGCACACAATGTGACATCACTTTCTCCATTCGTCAGCAATGGGGAACCTTATCAAACGCCTTACTAAAGTCCATGTATATGATATCAACAGTCCTTCCCTCATCTAACAACTTGGTCACTTCCTCGAAGAACTCTCTTAAGTTGGTAAAGCACCATCTCCCCCACACAAAACCATGTTGCATATCACTGATAAGCTCATTCTTTTCTAAATATAAATAGATCTTATCTCTCAGTACCCTCTCCAGCAACTTCCCCACCACTGACGTCAGGCTCATTGGTCTGTAGTTACCCTAAATATCCCGACATCACTTGTTGTACAGAGGGACAACATGAGCAACCTTCCAGTCCTCCAGCTCATCACCTGTATTTCAGGATGCCACAAAGATATCTGTCTAGACCCCAGCTATTTCATCTCTCGCCTTCCTAAGACCCATTCGGGTCTGGGGATTTGTCCACCTTAATAACCTCTAGCATACCCAACACATCTTCCCTACTTATGCCAACGTGATCCAGACGAATCAAACTTTGATCTCTAATCTCAAGATTCATCATGTTCATCTCCTCAGTGAACACTGATGCAAAGTACTCATTCAGAATCTCACCCATTCTCTCAGGTTCGGCACACAGCAATTCCTTCATTATCGTTTGGTGGACCAATCCTTTCACTAGTTACTCGCTTGCTCCTGAAATAAGAAGAAAACGCTTTGGGATTTTACTTAAATCTGCTTGCTAAAGCTATTTCACGACCCACTACTGACAGCATCATAACCACATGATAAACAAAATCAGCTCCCATCTGTGAGAGACTCACATTGGTAACTGAATAAGGAAGAAACAGTTTTAAACTGAGAGTAGGTGAAATTATATGGAGTTTAAGGATAGTATTAATGAAAGGTGTTATGATTGGCTCTGATTGTACTGGATAGTGAAGCTTACACAATGGAATGAATGGCGAATTCCTGTGCCAATTTTGCAATGTCTCTTGATGCTATGATCTGTATATTTCTGGTCAAAATTTCCTGTTCACTGACAACCTCGCCAAGATGCATCCAAATCTTGAGTTGGGCATATCAGTCACACATGCCAGTTTGGGAGACAAGGCAATACATAAATCACCAAAATAAGGTAAAAAGAAACGTATCTAAGTTCCCAAGAATGTTTGAGTCATAGTTTCTGCTTCACCAGTCCATG
>NW_025192093.1:0-1358 GCF_004010195.1 Chiloscyllium plagiosum
TTGAAGCCAGCCAAGTCCCCAGGGCTGAGTGGGATCCTCCTCGGGTCTTAAAGGAAGTGGCAGCAGAGATCGTGGATCCACTGGGTATAATTTTCCAAAACTCTCTGGATGCAGGCAAAGTTTCAGTGGGTTGGAAAATGCTACTAGAGCACCTTTATTCACAACAGGAGGGAGGCAGAAAGTAGCCAACTATAGAGCAATTAGTTTAACATGTGCAGCTGAGTAATTGACTCCATTATAAAGGAAGTAATAACAGGACATTAGGAAAGTCGAAATACGACCTATTACAGTCAGCATGGTTTTATGAAGAATAAACTATGTTTGACTAATTTGCTGATGATCTTTAAAGATGTAACAAGCAAAGTGGAGAATGGGGATCCTGTCGGTATCTGGACTTAGAACATAGAACATAGAACAATACAGCACAGAACAGGCCCTTCGGCCCACGATGTTGTGCCGAACATTTGTCCTAGCTTAAGCACCCATCCATGTACCTATCCAATTGCCGCTTAAAGGTCACCAAAGGTTCTGACTCTGCCACTCCCACAGGCAGCGCATTCCATGCCCCCACCACTCTCTGGGTAAAGAACCCACCCCTGACATCTCCCCTATACCTTCCACCCTTCACCTTAAATTTATGTCCCCTTGTAACACTCTCTTGTACCCGGGGAAACAGTTTCTGACTGTCTACTCTATCTAGTCCTCTGATCATCTTATACACTTCTATCAAGTCACCCCTCATCCTTCGCCGTTCCAATGAGAAAAGGCCTAGCACTCTCAACCTATCCTCGTACGACCTATTCTCCATTCCAGGCAACATCCTGGTAAATCTTCTCTGCACCCTCTCCAAAGCTTCCACATCTTTCCTGAAGTGAGGCGACCAGAACTACACAGTACTCCAAATGTGGCCTAACCAAAGTCCTGTACAGTTGCAACATCACTTCACGACTCTTGAATTCAATCCCTCTGCTAATGAACGCTAATACACCATAGGCCTTCTTACAAGCTCTATCCACCTGAGTTGCAACTTTCAAAGACCTATGAACATAGAGCCCAAGATCCCTCTGTTCCTCCACCACACTAAGAACCCTACCGTTAACCCTGTATTCCGCATTCTTATTTGTCTTTCCAAAATGGACAACCTCACACTTGGCAGGGTTGAACTCCATCTGCCACTCCTCAGACCAGCTCTGCATCATATCCAAGTCCCTTTGCAGCCGACAAGAGCTCTCCTCACTATCCACAACTCCACCAATCTTCGTATCATCTGCAAATTTACTGACCCACCCTTCAACTCCCTCATCCAAGTCATTAATAAAAATTACAAACAGCAGAGGACCCAAAACTGATCCCTGCGG
>NW_025192093.1:1526-3634 GCF_004010195.1 Chiloscyllium plagiosum
AGACTTGTAAGGCAAGACCTCCCCTTCACAAATCCGTGCTGGCTGTCCCTAATTAAGCAGTGTCTTTCCAGATACTCATAAATCCTATCCCTCGTACCCTTTCCATTACTTTACCTACCACCGAAGTAAAACTAACTGGCCTGTACTTCCCGGGGTTATCCCTATTCCCTTTTTTGAACAGGGGCACAACATTCGCTACTCTCCAGTCCCCTGGTACCAAACCCGTTGACAGTGAAGATG
The DNA here is from genome assembly GCF_004010195.1 of Chiloscyllium plagiosum. NCBI lineage: Eukaryota > Metazoa > Chordata > Chondrichthyes > Orectolobiformes > Hemiscylliidae > Chiloscyllium > Chiloscyllium plagiosum. The sequence continues at coordinate 1,767 of NW_025192093.1, forward strand.
AAAAGATCATTGCCAACGGTACTGCAATTTCCTCTCTTGTTTCCCACATAATCCTAGAATATATCCCATCAGGCCCGGGGGACTTGTCTATCCTCAAGTTGTTCAAAATGTCCAACACATCTTCCTTCCTAACATCTATCTCCTCTAGCTTACCAGTCCGTTTCACACTCACCTCTTCAACAATACGGTTCCTCTCATTCGTAAATACTGAAGAAAAGTACTCATTCAAGACCTCTCCTATCTCTTCTGACTCAATACACAGTCTCCCACTACTGTCCGTGATTGGACCTACCCTCGTTCTCGTCATTTTCATGTTTCTCACATACGCATAAAATGCCTTTGGGTTATCCTTGATCCTATCCACCAAAGATTTTTCATGCCCTCTCTTCAGGTCCCTTCTGGCTATCCTGTATCCCTCCACTGCTCTGTCTGAACCCTGTTTCCTCAACCTTATGTAAGCCTCCTTCTTCCTCTTTACAAGACATTCAACCTCCCTCGTCAACCAAGGTTCCCTCACACGACCATTTCTTTCCAGAAGGCAATTTGATACAGTGCCACACAAAAGGTTAATACACAAGGTAAGATCACTTGGGGTTAGGGGTAATTTATTCGCTCACACAGAGGATTGGCTCACCAACAGAAAGCTGAGACTCCAGATAAATGGGTCTTTTTCTGGTTGGCAAGATGCCCAGGATTCAGTCCTCAGACTCTAACTGTGTACAATCTATACTAATGACTTGGATGTTGAGTTAAAAAGTACTCGATCCAAATTTTCAGATGGCACTAAAATAAGTAAGAAAGTAATTTGCAAGGAAGAAATAAGGAATTTATAATTGGATATAAATAGTTTTGGTGAATGAGCCAAAGTTTGGCAAATGAGGTTTAATGTGAATAAGTGTGAAAATAACCAATTTGGTCAGAAGAATAGAAAGTCAACCTATTATCTAAATGGTGAGAAACTTTAGAGAGTTTCAGTGCAGATGGATCTGGGTGTCCTTGTGCATGAATCTCAAGAAATTAATATGCGGTACAGCAGGTAATAAGGAAGGCAAATAGAATTTTGGCATTTATTGCTAAAGGTATAGAGTATCAAAGTAGGGAAAGTATTGCTGCAACTATACAAGATGGAGGGGACGGGGGCTCAGTGGGTAGCACTGCAGCCTCACAGAGCCACGGTCCCAGGTTTGATTCAAGCCTTGGGCGACCATCTGAGTGGAATTTGCACGTTCTCCCTGTGTCTGTGCTAGTTTCCTCCGGGTGTTCCGGTTTCCTCCCACAGTCCAAAGATGTGCAGGTTCGGTGCATTAGTCAGTGGAAATGTAGGATGATAGGGTAAAGGGATAGGTCTGGTGGGATGTGGGTCGGTGTGGACTTGTTGGGCCAAATAGCCTGTTTCTGTAGTGTATGTGTTCTCTTCTCTAAGACATTAGTGAGACTGTACCTGGGGTATTGCATAAGTTTTGCCTCTCTTAATTGAGGAAGGATGTGGTTGGAGGTACTTCAGAGGAGATTAACCAGATTGATTCCAAAGATAATGAGAGATTGATCAATTTAACCGACATGCTGTGGAGCTTAGAAGAATGAGAGGAGATTTAATTGAGGTAGATAAGATACTGAAGAGGATTGATGAAGCAGCTGTAGATATTTTGTCTTTGGGGCAATCTCAAACAAGAGCGTTTGGATTAGGGATAGCAGATTTAAATTAAAGATAATGATAAGTTACCCCTCTCAAAGTATCATGAATCTGTGAAATCCACTATGGAAGGCTGGACACTGATTTAAGGAGGAGACAGACACATTTTTAATTGGTAATGGGGTGAAGGGTTACGGGGAGAGAGCAGGAAAGTGTAGTTGAGTCCGAGATGAGA
>NW_025192094.1:0-3635 GCF_004010195.1 Chiloscyllium plagiosum
TGACCAGGAAGGTTGACGAAAGCAAGGCAGTAGACGTGGTCTATATGGAGTTCAGTAACGCCTTTGATAAGGTTCTACATTATAGGCTACTCTAGTAGGTTAAATGGCATGGAATCCCGGGGAAATAGGCAAATTGGATGCATAATTGGCTTGATTGTAGAAAGCAGAGTGTATTGGGAAGGATGCTTATCAGTTTGGAGGCCTGTGACTAGTGGAGTGCAGCAGAGGTCGGTACTGGGCCGATCGCTATCGACCTCAATAATATGGATGCAAATGTACAAGGCATGATAAGAAATTTTGTGATGACAATAAAATAGGAGGTTGCATGGCAAATCAGGAATGTTGGCAGAGACGCTAGCAGGATCTTGATCAACATAGATAATTGTAAGTTCTTGCATTTTGGAAAGTCAAATCAAGGTATGAATTTCATCGGGAAAGGTACATCCTTAAGGAGTGTAGTGGACCCTTGCAGGTCAGACGCACACATGTTCAAAAGTGGAGTCACAAATAGACATGGCAGTGAACAAAGGTTTAGGCACACTGGCATTCATCATCAATTATGACTTTGGGAATATAGAAATTGGGATGTGATGTTGCAGTTATACATGACGTTGGTGAGGCCGCACACAAAGTATTAGATATAAGTTTTGGTTACCTTGCTATTGAATAACGTTATTTAACTGGAAAGACTGCAGAAGACATTTACAAGGATGTTGGCAGGATTTACGATCTGAGTATAGAGAGAGGTTGAACAAGTGAGAACGACTTTTCTTTAGAGCAGAGGAGGGTGAGGGGGTATCTTTTGATGAAGTGTCGTAGATCACGAGAGGCACGGATAATGAGAATGCACAAAGTCTTTTTTTCCCACTGGATCAAGGGACTAGAGGGTATCAGTTTAAGATTAGATGAGAAAGAAGGAAAGCCAACCTGACGGACAAACGTTTTACACACAGGGTGGCAGGCACATGGAATAAGCTGCCAGTGAATGTATTTGAGGCGGGAATATTAGCAAAATTTAAAGGGCATTTGGAAAAATACAAGCATAGGAAAGGTTCAGAAGCATATGGGCTTTGTGCAGATTGGATGGACATGTTGTTCAGTATGGACCAGTTTGCGCCATTGGGGCTCTCTCTGCTTTGGACTTTGACTCAAAATGCATTTGCTGCTTCTCCCAATATATCTTTCTTACCCTGGGATATATTCCATCATGGCCAGAAGACTTGTCTGCCTTTAGCTCCATTAGCTTAGCCAACATTACTTCTTTCGTGATAATGGTTGTTTACTGGTCCTCACCTCGCTTCGTCTCCTTCTCAGTTACTAGCATGTTATTCATATCTTTCACTGTGAAGACCGACTGCTGTATATTCTTTTTCCTGAACACTGCTGGATAGGAAAAGCTAGGCACAGAACTCTGTGAGGCCTTCTTTGAGACTTTTGTGATGAGACATGGCAGTTACCGGCATAGTGCACAGGCAAAATTTCCAACGCGATATCAGGTAACTGCCCGCCTGTTGGATGGTTGGCTCCCACTCTGAAACATTGTGGTTTGTGGCTTTGAACCGAGACTGTCTATCAGTATTACCTTCATGATAATTGTACTTAAAATGTCGACTCCCGTTCAGCACTTTGCGGTAAACTCTCTTCCCATGGTTCACTACACCTGATGCACGGCCCTTGCATAAAACGTCGACTTTCCTGCACGTCGGATGATGCCAGACCTGCAGAGATTTTCCTACAATTTCCTATTGACTCACTCAACTACCTGACCAGTGCTTCAATTTCAGTGGGGCTGTCAGTCAGGATTATCTCTATGGTGATGGTACCAGAAAGACTTGTCCAGTTAAGTACTTCAAAAATTAAAGATGTCATATGCCCTTTCATGCAATCGGTTCCCCTCTCGTAATGGAAACTGCTCGTCTGGCCCTCTGATTTGCTATAAATCGCTTCCCCCCGCTCCATCCCACCAGACTCCATTGTAATTCCTTTGATTAATTCAATCAAACTTGTTTTTTTTATTGATGTTTTCTTTACATCCACTGACATCTTCACCAACACAAAATACCTGTTAAATACCTCGGCCATTTCCTCATATCGCATGACTAAATTCCACTTCTCATCATCTAAAGGACTAACATTTAGTCACTTTCGCCACTCCTTTTCATTTTTTATGTTAAAAAATAACGTTTAAATTCTGAGCTTGTTTACTCCCGCAATCTGTCTTTCTTTCTGCCTTTCATTGTGGCTTTCTGTTAATCTTGAAAGATTTTCCATTCTCTAAGGTTCTCGCTGGTCTTTGCCATTTTGTTCGCATTCTATTTCAAGTTGATAGCCTCCTTTACTTTCTCAGACACCCATGGCAGATTAACCCTTTCCTATAGTTCTGCCTTTTCAGTGATAAATAATTTTGCTGAGCACTTTGAAAAATTGCTTTGACATGCTACCACTGTTCGTCATCTGTCGCACCGTGGGTATTTGCTTCCAGTCTATATTAGCCAACTTCTCATTCTAATGTAGTTTCCTTTGTTTCAGCACAGGATCTTGAGACTGGATTTAATGTTCTCGCTTTCCATCTATGTTGTAAATTCAACCTTACTTGTCCCAGCTCTTTTATCAAATTATGAAGTGAGGCGATGTTTCTTAAGTGTTTTGGTTTAAATATCAGGGACGAAGGCTTTGTAATAAACTGTCGGCTCAATATTCCGAACACATAATTCTCGATGTTGTGATTGTACTCCACATTCTAAACGTACAAATCGTTGTCGCCCCTCAGTTTACGATGCAAAATCATTATTTCCTATACAGTTCCTCAATATCTAAGTTTGGACTGAAAATCTAGCTGACTACACTGCGTTTTCCGAAAATCTCCGTCGTTGAACGTGGTGATTCTCAGATTCAGCTTTACATTTATTTAACGTAAGAAGATAAGCACTGGGAACAGGAGAGGCAATTCAGATCCTTCAGGCTGTTCCACCATTTAATATGATGAAGATTGCCACCTCTACTTCAACTGGTTTTTACCGCCTGCTCTCTCTCACCCTTCAACTCATTGCAAATTAATCATCTGTATCTGTTCATCAACTTTGCTCATAGAACATAGGACATAGAGATTTACAGCGTAGTACAGGCCCTTCGGCCGTCGACGTTGCGACGAACTGTGAAAATAATCTGATGCCCATCTAACCTACACCATTCCATTATTATCCGCATGCCAATTTAAATGCCTTTAAGGTCGGCGAGGCTACTACTCTTGTAGGCAGGCCCTTCCACGTCCCTACCACTCTCTGATTGATGAAACTACCTCTAACATCTGTACTAAATCTATTACCCGCTTGTCCCCTCATGTTAACATATACCATTTGAGGAAAATGTCTCTCCCTGTCCACCATACCTAACCCGCTGATTATCTTATACGTCTCAATTAAGTCACTTCTCAACCTTCTTCTCTTCAACGAATACAGCCTCAGTTCCCTCAACCTCTCCTCGTAAGACGTTCCTTCCATAACGGGCAACATCCCAGTAAATCTCCTTCGAAACCTTTCCAAAGCTTCCACATATTTCCTAAAATGCAGCGACCACAATACTCCAGGTGTGGCCTTACCAATGTCTTGTACCGCTGAAGCTTGACGTCGTGGCTC
>NW_025192095.1:0-2220 GCF_004010195.1 Chiloscyllium plagiosum
GGGGAGGGTGGTATCAGGTACAGCAGAGTGAGAGATGGTGAGGGTGGAATCAGATACAGCAGAGTGAGAGATGGGGAGGGTGGTATCAGGTACATCAGCGTGAGAGATCGGGAGGTTAGTATCAGATACAGCAGAGAGAGAGATGGGGAGTGTGGTATCAGAGACAGCAGAGTGAGTGATGAAGAGGGTGGTATCAGATACAGCAGAGTAAGACATGGGGAGGGTGGCATCAGATACACAAGAGGGAGAGATGGGGAGGGTGGTATCAGATACAGCAGAGTGACAGATCGGGAGCGTTATAACAGGTATAGCAGAGGTAGAGATGGGGAGGGTGGTATCAGATACAGTAGAGTGAGAGATGGGGACGGTGGAGTCAGACACAGCAGAGTGAGAGATGGGGAGGATGGTATCAGATAGAGCAGAGCGAGAGATAGGGAGGGTGGTATCAGATACAGCAGAGTGAGAGATGGGGAGTGTGGTATCAGATACAGCAGAGGGAGAGATGGGGAGTGTGATATCAGAGACAGCAGAGTGAGTTATGAAGAGGGTCGTATCAGATACAGCAGAGTGAGCGATGAGGAGTAGAGTATCAGATATAGCAGAGTGAGAGATGGCGAGGGTGGTATCAGATACAGCAGAGTGACAGATCGGGAGGGTTATAACAGATACAGCAGAGATACAAATGGGGAGATTGGTATTAGAGACAGCAGAGTGAGCGATGAAGAGGGTGAGATCAGATACACCAGAGTGAGACATGGGGAGGGTGGCATCAGGTACAGCAGAGTGAGTGATAAGGAGGGTGGTTATCAGATACAGCAGAGTGAGAGATGGTGGCGGTGGTATCAGAGACACCAGAATGCGTGATGAAGAGGGTGGTAGCAGATTCAGCAGAGTGAGGGATAGGGAGGGTGGTGTCAGATACAGCAGAGTGAGCGATGGGGACGGTGCCATTAGATATAGCAGCATGAGAGATCGGGAGGTTGGTATCAGATTCAGCAGAGTGAGTGATGAAGAGGGTGGTATCAGATACAGCAGAGTAAGACATGGGTTGGGTGGCATCAGATACACCAGAGGGAGAGATGGGGAGGGTGGTATCAGATACAGCAGAGCGATTGATGGGGACGGTGCCATTAGATACAGCAGAGGGAGAGATGGGGAGGGTGGTATCAGATACAGTAGAGTGACAGATCGGGTGCGTTATAACAGGTACAGCAGAGGTAGAGATGGGGAGGGTGGTATCAGATACAGTCGAGTGAGAGATGGGGATGGTGGAGTCAGACACAGCAGAGTGAGTGATGGGGAGGGTGGTATCAGATAGAGCAGAGCGAGAGATAGGGAGGGTGGTATCAGATACAGCAGAGTGAGAGATGGTGGCGGTGGTATCAGAGACACCAGAATGCGTGATGAAGAGGGTGGTAGCAGATTCAGCAGAGTGAGGGATAGGGAGGGTGGTGTCAGATACAGCAGAGTGAGCGATGGGGACGGTGCCATTAGATATAGCAGCATGAGAGATCGGGAGGTTGGTATCAGATTCAGCAGAGTGAGTGATGAAGAGGGTGGTATCAGATACAGCAGAGTAAGACATGGGTTGGGTGGCATCAGATACACCAGAGGGAGAGATGGGGAGGGTGGTATCAGATACAGCAGAGCGATTGATGGGGACGGTGCCATTAGATACAGCAGAGGGAGAGATGGGGAGGGTGGTATCAGATACAGCAGAGCGATTGATGGGGACGGTGCCATTAGATACAGCAGAGGGAGAGATGGGGAGGGTGGTATCAGATACAGCAGAGCGATTGATGGGGACGGTGCCATTAGATACAGCAGAGGGAGAGATGGGGAGGGTGGTATCAGATACAGCAGAGCGATTGATGGGGACGGTGCCATTAGATACAGCAGAGGGAGAGATGGGGAGGGTGGTATCAGATACAGCAGAGCGATTGATGGGGACGGTGCCATTAGATACAGCAGAGGGAGAGATGGGGAGGGTGGTATCAGATACAGCAGAGCGATTGATGGGGACGGTGCCATTAGATACAGCAGAGGGAGAGATGGGGAGGGTGGTATCAGATACAGCAGAGCGATTGATGGGGACGGTGCCATTAGATACAGCAGAGGGAGAGATGGGGAGGGTGGTATCAGATACAGCAGAGCGATTGATGGGGACGGTGCCATTAGATACAGCAGAGGGAGAGATGGGGAGGGTGGTATCAGATACAG
>NW_025192095.1:2299-3635 GCF_004010195.1 Chiloscyllium plagiosum
ATCAGATACACCAGAGTGAGACATGGGGAGGGTGGCATCAGGTACAGCAGAGTGAGCGATAAGGAGGGTGGTTATCAGATACAGCAGAGTGAGAGATGGTGAGGGTGGTATCAGAGGCAGCAGAATGAGTGATGAAGAGGTTGGTATCAGATACAGCAGAGTTACAGATCGGGAGGGTTTTAACCGATACAGCAGAGATAAAGATGGGAATGGTGGTATCAGATACAGCAGAGTGAGAGATGGGGAGGGTGGCATCAGATACACCAGATGGAGAGATGGGGAGGGTGGTGTCAGATACAGCAGAGGCAGAGATGGGGAGTGTGATATCAGAGACAGCAGAGTGAGTAATGAAGAAGGTGGTAGCAGATAAAGCAGAGAGAGAGATGGGGAGTGTGGTATCAGAGACACCAGAGTGAGTGATGAAGAGGGTGGTATCAGATACAGCAGAGTAAGACATGGGGAGGGTGGCATCAGGTACAGCAGAGTGAGCGATAAGGAGGGTGGTTATCAGATACAGCAGAGGGAGAGATGGGGAGGGTGGTATCAGAGGCAGCAGAATGAGTGATGAAGAGGGTGGTATCAGATACAGCAGAGTGACAGATCGGGAGGGTTTTTACAGATGCAGCAGAGTTAAAGATGGGAATGGTGGTATCAGATACAGCAGAGTGAGAGATGGGGAGGGTGGTATCAGATACAGTCGAGTGAGAGATGGGGTGGGTGGTATCAGATACAGCAGAGGTAGAGATGGGGAGTGAGGTATCAGATAGAGCAGAGTGAGAGATGGGGAGTGAGGTATCAGATACAGCAGAGTGAGAGATGGGGAGGGTGGCATCAGATAAAGCAGAGGGAGAGATGGGGAGTGTGGTATCAGAGACAGCAGAGTGAGCGATGAGGAGGGTACTATCAGATATAGCAGAGGGAGAGATCGGGAGGGTGGTATCAGATACAGCAGAGTGAGAGATGGGCAGGGTGTTATCCGATACAGCAGAGTAACAGCTTTGGAGGTTTATAACAGATACAGCAGAGTTCGAGATGGGGAGTGTGTATCAGATACAGCAGAGGGAGAGATGGGGACTGAGGAGTCAGACACAGCAGAGCGTGTGATGCGGAGGATAGTATCAGATAGAGCAGAGCGAGAGATAGGGAGGGTGGTATCAGATACAGCAGAGTGAGAGATGGGGAGGATAGCATCAGATGAAGCAGAAGGAGAGATGGGGAGGGTGATATCAGATACAGCAGAGTGAGAGATAGGGAGGGTGTTATCAGATACAGCAGAGTAACAGCTTGGGAGGGTTATAACAGATACAGCAGAGTTCGAGATGGGGAGGGTGTATCA